>NW_013669177.1:113380-116070 GCF_000517525.1 Limulus polyphemus
GAAAAACAGACGAATAGACAGTACAGACAAGATAGATAAATATACACAAAAACAGAGAAACAGATGAATAGACAGTACAGACAAGAGAGATAAATATACACAAAAACAGAGAAACAGATGAATAGACAGTACAGACAAGATAGATAAATATACACAAAAACAGATGAATAGACAGTACAGACAAGATAGATAAATATACACAAAAACAGAGAAACAGATGAATAGACAGTACAGACAAGATAGATAAATATACACAAAAACAGAGAAATAGATTTGTACATAGGACGGAGAGATGAGAATACAGAAAGGTAGAAAATAAATAAATAGACAGTACAGGTAGACATATTAATATACAGAAAGACAGAGATACAGATGAATATTTGATATTGTCTACACGAGTGGTACCTTAGAGTTCGGTATTGAAAATATTTTGATAATGAAAAGAAGTTGATAATGTAGATTTATATAATAAGTTTCTGACGATAGTTACAGTTGTCAGACTACATCGAACTGATGTTTAAGTTGTAGACTAACAACAATACTTACTTGTCTCATCTTACTGGAACTGAATGTTGGGGTGAGGAGACTGCGAACTTCCTTCCAGTGCTCTCCACGTTTGTAAATCAATTGTGATTTAATCTCTTTAATTGGCTGCACACCTCCAGGGACTAACATCTATGGAGATAAGCAAGATATTATACGCACTAGATGAGATACGACTGTTATCAGGATAGCTTAGTTTAAGGATAAAGTAAGATGAAGAATAAAATGATAAAATTTTACTGTAAAGTACACTAACAACATTATTTGTAATTCAACGGTAATTTTTTAAAGAAAAAAAGTAACAATTAGGCTAAAAAATTCAATTTATAAACAGTCTTGTTTAAGGTATTCGATCAATCGTACATTACGCGCTTCTAATTGATCAGAAAATCAAACTACTTAAATTACGTGATAAGTTGCTATGACATCATTGCGTGACCGAGAGACAGACAGACAGATGCACACTGTATTTTATAGTATTCGATTTTTATCAAAAGTTCATACAGAACACCTGTGTGGAAACTGCGAAAAAACTTACATGACTGTACCTTAGAACAGGTGTGTCTACCAGGGGCACAGCGGTATGTCTGCGGACTTACTATGCTAGAAACCAAGTTTCAAAACTTAGATAGCTCTTTATCTACCTTTGTGCTTAAATACAATCCAACCAACCATCCAACTACTGTAAGTGTACTCTAAACCAGTCATGGAAGGGGAAATTGTCAGTTATTTTAGTGTTATGGTTTAACTAATAAAGCCTTTGATCCTTACTAAGATTATCCACTTTTAGACATCCTAGCTGTTCAAAATGCTGCATGTATAACATTTTTAACTAATCAAACTAGTGATTTTCAAATTACTTTATAGATGGCGTTTTCTTACCGGTCTACTCAAAAACTTTTGGAAATCTTTAATTTGAATTTGTCTGAGGAATACAGAATAATGTTTCTGTTTGTAAAGTAACAAGTATGAAGCGGGACATTAATTTAGCTATATTCATTCTAGGGTGTTGTTTTACGAACTTAAATAAAATGATGAAATTAATTTGCTTGATATAAAGATGAAGTTTTTCTTACAAATTGAAATAAAAGTAAGATAAAAAGTATTTTATTTCTAACTGTAGAATTAACAAAGTAATCACATTTAACATAAGATTATCCTACATAGATAAAGATAATATATAATGTACTAGTATCCATTTCTATAAGATTTTTCTTTAACACTTGATCAATTAGATCACGTCATATGTAAATATATTTTAGATAAGCTTCATACTGCATGCTTTAACATCAGACATCTTTACACAGTTAGTTTAAAAAGTGTAATCTACAGATCCAAACAATTTAAAGACAGGTTTTGTTTAACATTTCTTCAATAATATCAGTTATTAAATATTGTATAATTTATTTCATAGATTCTACTTCGGACGATTACCTATGATTATCGTAGCGGATTTGGATCTAGAGTGAAGTTAGTGAAAAGTTTCAACTTATGTCTGTAGGTGTCGCTGCGTATAAAATATATCAAAATTCACGTTAACAAATAAACTATTTGGTCATTTTCTGAAAGCTGTAAAAAACTTACCCACAAATTTTTCCGTACTTTTTTATCCATTCTTCATGACATTTAATAGCACCCTTTAAGAGAGAGAAAACTATAAACATTAACTATGTATGCTGAACATAAAGTAAAAATTTAACCAACGCTCTAATCCATCAAAAACAATTATGACAAAGTTAACCGTCTTTCTAATCCACTTCTGAGAATTACTAAGCCCGGGCCAATAATTTGAGGATTATTAAGCCTACAGTAGAGATAAGGGTTTGACAGTTTATTAACAACTTCTATTAACTTTCATTAATAAAATATTTATTGTAGATGTTTAAAAATACACCTTGGAGTTAAAGAAAGTCAATTAACCCATCTTATGTATGCATTTTAATTACATAACAATAACAATTGCGGGCAGTTGTGTAAGATTATAATATAGAGTATGGTTAGTTTGTGCAGAGATGTTTGCTTTGATCTGTTATTAAAGCAGCAGTTTGTACAGATATGTTTGTTTTGATCTTTCAATGACGAGGAACCCACTTTGAGACTAATAATGGCTGGAGACGGCTTAAGAAGAATGCAAAAAAAAAAAAAAA
>NW_013669177.1:116922-122494 GCF_000517525.1 Limulus polyphemus
GGAACTTGTTGGAGCAGCTAACGTCGCCATATTTACAGTTACGGAGTGGTAGGTCCTCAATGTACGCATGCCATGTCATGTTACAAATATTCGTATATTGTTTGAAATAATCCATCGAAAGGATAAATCATAAGCAGGAGCGTTTCTGTTAATTTTTATTAAAGCGGCATAAGAGACAAGTAATTAGGGTAGAAAAATTAAGACTTTCCTATTAACTGGAGTCATAACAAAGTGTCAATGAAATGATTAAGTGCTCATTGTACAAATAAGTTGTGATAAATTATCGAGCGTAAAAGTTAGTAACTTCACAGAAAGTGACAACACACTCATAAGCACTCCTAACGCGACTTTTAGATATAATGTTACAGCAGTAAACGCGTTAAAGTAAACCAGATTTACTAAATTGTATTTGTTGTTGCAGTATAAAACAGCACTACGGAATTATCGAAGCCAATGGAAGTTAAACTGAACTCATTCTACTTTGGAACTTTTATGTTAAAATAATTGGAAACGTGTTCAGAAATACATAAAAACACAAATGAATTGTTAAAGCACTGTAAGGATAAAATAATAATGTGATATTTATATGTGCAAAAGTAGAGCCTTTCAAGTTTAACATTTAGAATAAGTTTTAATATTTCTAAGTCTAATTAGGAAATTCAGATTTCATTTTTGTGTTTAAAGTTTATAATTAGAAACCCAAAAGTTTCACCTTCAAAATACGTTTTGACACTTGTTGTAAACTTTACATAATACCTATATAATCCAGAAAAACTTTACTTCTTGGTGGCTCCATCTGTCTCATTCAACTCACTAATGTAGTTATTTATACTTAAAAAACTAATTAGGTTAAGTTGTTGTTTTATTTTCAGTTATATCATCTAATTGTTTTTGTTTTTTTTTAAACAAAACAGTTTCTATCTACTTGTCTGTAAAACCACCTACCTGAACCACATCACCACCAATAACACTAGAACAGTACCGACCAACAACAGCATGTTTACTGATTATTATTTGGTTTATCTTCCTTACTATACTCTTGTAACGTATGATTGCGACGCCTGGCGGTTGAAAGTGTTAGATAGTTTTTTACTCTGCCAGTTTCGTTTGGCTTTCATCAATAATATATATATATATATATGGATCCGAACGTCTCGAGCGTATCTAATGTACAATAATTCAAAGCACAACTAGGTTTGAATTATCGTTTCTTGTATTTATTCTATGTTTGGTTCTTTGGTTATGTATCCTTTTTACCAATAAACATAGGCTAATTAAGTTACCCTCGTTTATCTCCACTTCTCTAGAATTCATGCATTCATTATCTGACTTAAATTTGTTTTATTTCAGTTGTGCTACTACTTGTTAATAAAATTCTTCACCTTATTTCAATATGACAGTTGATTCTCCTATATTGGGCTGTAATTTGTTTTGTGGTTAGGTCTTTCTTGTTTATGTATATTTATGTTATTTTTACTTCTTCTATACGATCAATAGATTAACAATAGATAATATGTCAAAGATATGCAGTAGTTCAGCGTTGACACTAAATGTTGTCGTTCTCGAACATTAAAATCTGAAGACACAGACAATAAAACTAGAGAATTTCAGGCAGAAAATTTGGGACGTGAAGCTTCTTTAATGTGATACATAAAGACACTCGAGTTTAAAAACAACCTTCTGTTAATCAAATCTGAATCTGCCTGTATTGAATAACAATTACTTCTGATAACAATTCGAACTGAGATCTTGTCAGAGTAGATCGGTTGAAATGCGCAGCAACAAAAAAAAGATTGTTTTGTTTGTTTGTTTTGAAGTTAAGCACAAAGCTACACAATGGGCTATCTGTGCTATGCCCATCACGGGTATCGAAACCCGGTTTCTAGCGTTGTAAATTCGCAAACATACCGCTGTGCCACGGGGGAGTAAAAAAAAAAAGAAATATGACGGTTTTACGATCTGAACGCAATTTACAAAAGCAACAAATATTTCTGAATATTTATAGTTTCTGGAGGTTCGGGTTTTTTGTTAGGGTGAAAATCAAGTAAAAATCTATTTCTATTAACTGAGTCCACTATATCAAGCTTCATATTTGCGTCTGAAATTACGATTATACTCTAAACAATCGTAAAGCAACTGCTTTGATTTTTTTATCAGCATTATCTTTTATCTCTGTATGAATTCAATTATAATTGTTTTTGCTAAATATAGTATGTCATGTTTTGATAGGCCTACAATTGCAAAAATCAAATTTTGTTATTTTAAGTTTTAAAAACATTTACAAAAAATGTAGAATCATTCAGAAATGATGTGTTATGTTAAATATCAAAATAAATAATTCCTGAAACGCAGTCACTAAACAATACACTGAAACTTTATAAGTTGACAAATAATGTAAGCTAAAACTGATAACCCGCTTGATACTTTGTTTCAGAGTTTTTTAAATCACTAACAAAACAATCTAAGCTACAACAAAACTCAATATTTTTAGAAAGTTTGTCTAATATTCTCTAAATTATTTCACATGTAAATACTGATGTGTTACAGAAAATTTAGATGTGGTATGTATAAGGAAACTATGGCATCATTATTCTTTCGTTTCACAGTTTTCCTGTTCAAAGTTACACGAAAACATCTAGCCAAAAACACCCACTTATTGTCAACTTTTAATCTATTGTTGTCTATCGAATAACGGGATTTGACCGTCACTCACACAGCAACCATACTCTCAAACTACGAAACGCGATTTTTCGGCACTGAGTCTTTGAATGCACAGTTCAGGACCAGGTTGTTATTTTTGTAAGGTATATTTATCATTTTTTCATCAATGAGGACGCAACATTTAGAACGTTACTATACTATGTAGATTAAGTGAATTATTGACTTAATGATTCATTAAGTTCAATGTCAGTCAATGAGTTACGGTGAGAGCTGCTACATCTATCTATTCCTTTACGGTTCAGCCAGTTAGCTAGTCAGTGACTAAGCGTGTTTATAGTCAATCGATTGGCGAGAAAATTCTGCAAATAAGTTTATTTGAGAGCTAAACTTACATTAGTATCTGAATTTCTGTTGGCTCTTAGCTTGAGAATTTAGGCTTACCCTACCAATGAAAATAGCCTATAGCAAACGTTATTGAATAAATGAATTATTTCATTGTCATTACGTGTACCGTATTTTACATTAGTTTCACTAAATCCAAGAAAACCCACCCAACGATATTAAATACTACATTACTGGTGTCAGAAGTGTGAATATTTTCGTGAAAATAAAATATACTTTTTTAATAATCTGAATATGACAAAACGAGCACGAAGATGAATCTAAGTTTCAAGTGGACAGCAACTGCCTGTTATAGAAACCTACAAATGTACAGGACGACGTTTCGAAAGTTTCCACCTTTCGTCTTCAATAAAGTAATGAACTTAAATTATAAAATAAAATAAGAATTAACTTAAAACACAATTTATTTTGAAATATTCCATGGGAGAACCTATTTAATAAACATCTGTTTCCACTACTGCTCTACCTTCTGTGACGATGATGGGAAGTAACCATGGAAGACATATCAGGCCCACTTGTAAATGATGAAAAATTGAACAAATTATTCATATTGCTGTCCATTTAAAAAGGATCATATTGAATAACATTAAGCAACCATACACCATTGAACCGTAACTTATCAAGCAATATTAGCTGCCTTATCCAACAGGTTTGAAGTGACACACTACAACGAAATATCCAAAGCAATATCCGCGAACAAAGTACGGAGGAAATAGTCCTTAACCAAGATTTCTGAAAATTTGGAAGGGCTTGCCAAATTATTGTACCTGGTGAAGATTTGGGCCGATATTTGAATATACAATGTTTAGAATAAGGTATCAGTAACTGAAAAAAAAATACGAAGCGTTGCAAATACAGTTGACTTCAAATGCATATCCACTTTCCACGCCAAGCAAGAATGTGCAAAAATTAGTTGAAGTAAGAAAAACTCAGCGTTATCAGGGTATGTCACTGTTAACTGTACAGAAAGAAACAGAAACAGTAAGATTTTGGAGACATTCGTAAAGATTAAATATATTATCATCAAGGACAACACCCCAAAACTCACACTAACAGCTTACAAGATATATTAGGCTTAGCTATAAATGGTCTCTGCTTCATATGTCAAGTATCCAACTTCAAAGTACAGCAAAACATAGGAGGCGACGACATTATTATGTTATTTACCATATTTCAGAAAACCACAAATATTATGTTTTGTAATTCGTTGTTTTTAAATGATGCATTTTTCTATCCCAATTTGGCTGATTTTGAATTTTGTAAAATGTAGGATACCTCCAACATTTATACAACTATATTTTTAATTATCTTCTTCTCGGGTTCTTTAAAGAAACCCCCTTCGATAAAAAATGTTTAAGAAAATCGCCATTGTTTGAAGAAGAGTGCTTCCTTTTTTAATTAATTAACTGTATTAATTGTTACAGCAACTAACAATGATGATAAGGATTTTGTTTTCAATATTTTGCGTATTTCAATTTCTTACAGTCGAGCAGGTAAGTTTATTATTTTATAAAAGTTTCACGTTAGCAACAGTTTTTTATTTATTTCTTCTTGTGTTCTCTTAAGAAATCTTCTTCGCTGAGAATGTTTAAGAAAATCATCATTGTCGAAAGAAAAGCGCCCCCCCCCCTTATTTAAAAACAACAACTAAATGATGAGATCCCGACTGTGGACACAACGTACATATCACTCTGGTGAGATGTGCCTTTCAACAAATCAAACAAATGAATGTTGCTAAGCCTTGCGAAGATCATAAAATTATTTCTGTTGAGATGATGAAAATAGCCTATCATCCAATATAACAGTTGGCCTATTATTTATGTTTCTGTTGGCAAAACATTTAAAATTTATCCACAGGAAAAAAACTCCTACTACTTCAAAACGAAGTATTGCCTTACTGTACTAAATACAAATAAGAATATAATATGAAAATATGATCCTAATGTATATTTTGAAATGTATTATCAAAGATACATTTGAATGATAGATTAAGTTGATTTGATAATTTGGAATTGGTCTTAACATACATTATCAGTTTTAATCAAAAGTTTCTTTGTTTTTTTATTTATTTATCGAGAATCCTATAAATTGTCTACATTAGTTTCAAGTTTAAACACATTTCAAGTGTGTTATCAAAATTTAAAAAAGCACTTCAAACAAATATTTAATGCAGTAAATCTTAAGGAATGAAACATTACTTTGCAGCTATACGTATAATTTAAAATACTTCAGTTATATTGGCAACTATCTGTAACAAATTTAACAAAATATTACTTACCTACATTTACAATTTCTTAGTTTGTTTCTTGAATTTTGCACAAATCTATTCAATGTCTGTTTGCACTAGCCATATATGTAATGTTGTCTGAATATTCCACAATATCATGGCATGGCCAGGTGGTTAAAATATTACCCCAAGAGTTGGCGGTGGGTGATGATGACTAACTGCCTTCCCTCTAGTCTTATGCTGCTAAATTAGGGATGGCTAGCACAGATAGTTCTCATGTAG
>NW_013669178.1:0-3196 GCF_000517525.1 Limulus polyphemus
CGTCGGAACGAAGTTACGGAAAATCAATTAACAAACGGAGACGTAACATAACTTTATCAATGTTGCTGTGACTAAGATAAAATATAAACTATTGAGTTTAACTTTTAGAATTCTAATGTTTTTTATTATTATTAAACCACCCCTTTTTTCAGTCTTTCGATACTTTTTAAAGCTGTTAGGAAATTGATTCATTTCATACCGATGCTTAAAAATATAAGTCAACATTTGGTAGAAATACAGTAAAGCAAATACCTATAGTAAAAACCATTGTAATGATTAAGGTTTGGAGACGGCTTGAATGGGTAATGAAAGAAACCTTAATTCAAATGTACAACGTTTCGACTAGCTTATGATATAAACTTGTCAAACGTTATACATTTGTAATAGTTTCTTTCACTACCTATTAAAACCGTCTCCAAACTATTTTATAAAAAGTGGGACGTCGTCAGCAAAATTGTAATTATTAACTTACAGAGTAGGCTGAGAAGCACGTCTTCTTTTTATCTTTCAAACATAAGATTTTTATTAAAAGTAAAAGGATGAAAATTTAGTTTATTAAACTAATAAAGTGTATGTCGTGGTAATTTGATTTATAAAGTAGTACATCGTACAAACGCACTTTCAAGTAGTTCCATGCGTCGCTAATTTCACTAAAATACAGCTACAGATGGTAGGTTTAAAAGTTAACGCCTGTTAAGAACAACAGAACGTATAATGCATGTTAACTGAGACTCAGCTGTCATAGGAGGACAACGTGTTTGCGCAAGTTTCATTATGTACTTCAAATGAGCATAGGGTTGCTTTGTCCGCCATGTTTCGAAGATATTTATATTTATAATACACGCTGTCGATTTTATTACAAGCGTCAAAAAATATTCTTATAATTCTGGGAAAATGCTTTACTTTGCCGGTTTCACAAATCAAGCAATGGTTTCACTTTCAGCAATTTCGCTTTTCTTGAAAGGGAAATTTGTTGTGAATAAGCCTAAATTTCCAAAAGATTTGTGTGATGTCATGGAAGACTAAGAAAAGTAAATATATTTTTTATTAAATTATGATGTATTATTTAATGTACTTTGTCAGTTGATGTAACGTTACACTCGCGAAAATGTTTACTAAGTGCAAGAACACTGGGCAGGTGCCAGAAGATGGCTAATGATAGTAATGTTACACCTAATTCTACTTGTAACTTCTACCGTTCTAGTTCTAAATCTAACTCTAAGGGAGGTGATGATTGTCCCAGTAATTATAGGCTTATTACTAGTATTAGTTTGCATCGTTGGTGGTAAAAGTTTCTGGAAAGCCTAACAAAAGATGCTTTGCAAAATCATTTTGAAAAGTTTAAACTTTTGTTGGACAGCATGGTTTCACTTTCACTAGAGCCAGGAGAAAATGTTGTCTTACTAATCTTTTGACAGTTTTTGAAAAAATTCTGCTTATGTAGATAAGGGCACTGATGTAGTTGTGGTGTATCTGGATTTTGAGAAAGCATTTAACAAGATGCCACCTAAAAAGTAAAAGGCTTGTTGAAAAGTTATTTCTGTGGGTGTGGGAGAGATAGGTTGGTTCATTGAATAGAACACTGGTGGCTGAAAGAAAGCACAGAGTTATAAATTAATCTCAGTCAGACTGGATTAATGTCACAAGTGGGGTACTCCATGGCCTTTTTTGATTAAATTTGTGGTATAGATGAAGGAGTGGTTAATAGATTATGTAAATTTGTTGATAATATTAAAGTTTAGGATATTGCTTACTGTTAGATGGATGGTGCTGCTTTACAAAAATATTTGGTGAGTTGTGTGAATTAATGGCAGATGGCTTTTAATCATAATAAATGTGAGGTATCACAATTTGCGTGTGAGTATAATTTTGTTGAAATTAACTTTAACAATAACAGTGTTATGGAAGAAAAAGATCTTGGTGTTTTGGTTGATCAGTTGCTTAAGCCATCCAAGCAATGTAGTGTAGCCAGTGGTAGGCCAAAGAGAGAATTATTGAGTACAAGTCTAAAGAGGTTACAATATTATTGTACAGATGTTTAGTTAGACAGTGTTATGTCTATAGACCTAAGACCATTGGTCCTAAAACAACTGGTTTCTTCCTTGGGATGGGGGGCAAGGGTTTACTGTTGTTCTGTAGTGAGTTAGTAAGTTGGGAAAAGCAAGTAACAAAGGTTAGTAGTAATTCAAAAAAGTGAATAGTCCAGAAAAGCAAGTAATTAGTTATTCTTTTTTTGATTATCATATATCAAGTTGTTAAAAGAACAAACAGAGGGCATTTCTTATCCTTCTTTCAGTTATTTAATCAGTTCTGTGAAATAATTGCAAGATGATCATTCAGTGTATCTTTTATGTGTTATCTCTGATTTGATATTGTTTAAAGTAAAGATACTTCTCTCTCTACTAAGTAAAATCAGTATTTTGGTCTTCATCCCAGTAGAGACTGTGGTTATATCTAATCAATGGTTACATTAGAATTTCTGTATAAATCTTGAATGTGTTCACTTTATACACCACAAAGCATACATGGTATTTCCATGCTTTTGCTACTTGCCTTTTTCTTTTCTTCCTTCTTTTTTATTTCTCTTGCTTTCACATGTTTAGTTACACTCGAGAATTTCACCTTATGTTAATATAATGAATTCCTATGAGAACCAGTGGACCTTAGGATCAATGGAACCTAGGACTAGGGGTGTTTAGGACTATGGAGCAGTTTGTAATTGAGCCACATTTGAAGTACCATGTTCAGTCTTGGGATCCGTACCTTAGAAAGGACTTAATTGTTGAAAGGATTCAGATGAGGGCTACTAGAATGATACCTGGGATGGATAGTTTTTCATGCAAGAATAATTTAAGATTTTTGAAATTTTTCTCTTGAAGTTTTAAAGATTATTTATAAGGGAATTGGTAATGTTGATGCATCTCCTCTTTCGTACTTAATGGGAAAATGGTAGGATTAGGGGACAAAAATATAAATTTTGGCAAGGTAGGAATCACAGGATGCCGCTCAGTGGACCCTGGACAACCTACTGCATATTATACCCTCCTTTGGGATGCAATTCGCTCCCTCAAAATGTAAAGTGTTACTTCAGAATATTGATACACTAGCGTCGCCCCTTGTGCTGGGAAACGAGGAATTGAGCGTGGTGGATCACTTCACTTACTTGGGAAGTTGCGTGAGCTCGGAGGGAAACCTG
>NW_013669178.1:4143-13926 GCF_000517525.1 Limulus polyphemus
TCAGTGGCGGTTGTGCTGTAGGCATCTTATTGGTTTGTCTGCCTAATCTTGTCTGTCTGCCAAGTCCACTGGCAAGCGAGGCATGTTATGATGCGTGGCAGTGAAAGCCGCAAGGAAGCTGTCGCGCTGATGTCGCTGGACTCGCCCAGAGGACTTATCCTGAGTGCTTGTGTATGCATGGCTTAGATGCTGTGCCCCCGCCTGTATGTGCTCCACCATTTCCGTATTCATGGCGTGTTAGATCCCACTTTTGTCCCCATTTTCTTGTAATAATAATTCATGATTGTGTGGCAGCTAAGCATCGGTAGAATTATCGATGTACTGCTGTCTATGATGATGATGATGATGGAAGGGGTGGCCTTCAGATGTTGTAGATGCAGTTAATTTAAGGGAGTTTAAGAAAAAGCTTGATAAATATTTGAATTATAAGAGCTGGCTTTGAGTGATTTATCTTAATTTTTTTGGGTTTAGTTTAGTGGGATGGCCTAGATAGATCAAATTCCTTATTGTGAGAATATATGTATATGTATGTAAAACTAGTGTTAGTCTGCTGTTATCCTGCTCTCTGTGTTTAGGTACTTATTTAACACTAATAGTATAGTTTTATTAGATACGTGTTATATTTATGAGTCATATCTATTTTGTTAGTATTACATTATAGTACAGAGAGTCATAGATATGTTTATGCCTGGACCTAATTCAATAATTGAATTGTAACTTATTATAATACCCAAATTTTATTTTGCACATACCAGATACTGAGATAGCTTGACACTTAATACTTATATTAATGTAATTTTTATAGTTATAGTTATTTTTTTAAAATTTCATATATACCATTGATAAATTGTAAAACAAAAAGTATTATACTATTATTTTCATTATTATGCCTTTTAAAGTAAAATAATAATGAATAGGGTTATGTAACCTTTTACTTCATGATGAGTACACTAGAATGGATGGCAACTGCCTGTTGTAGAAAAAACACACGTGTAGAGGACGATGTTTTGAAAGTCTTCCGTCGTCAGTGTGTGAAAAAAACAATATGTGTCAGGAATTTCAATATGAGATCTTCCGAGGTGAAACCTCGGAGAATTACTGGGGGTGCTTAGAAGCTTTAGCTTCCCTTTGCTCTTCATGTGATGGAAGTTTTGTGGTTTAAGATTACTTAAAGAAGATTGTGTTGACGTGGCAGATTTGAAGATGCCTCAAGCAGTCGGGAAGAGGCCAGAGAGCCTTGACTAAGGGAGATCTGGAATTCACAAACAAAATAGCTCCTGTGGGATATAGTTCTTCATGGATCTATAAATTCAAAGCCGGAGAATTTTGCAGTGGAGGGGAAAGAGAAGTGCTCCAAAAAAATCCACTTTCACAGTCCAGATGCTGAAAAAGTATGCCTGAACAGAAAAGAAAGTCGGTGGTTGAGGAGAGTGGATTAGTTTTTCAGCAGTCAGTGTGTGTATATCGTATTGAATTGACAGGTATTATGGTTTTAAAATCCAACAAACCCCGAAGGGGCTTGTTAGACAACCAGGGGCACTCAGAAACTTCTGTTTCTCTTCACCCCACTTATGAAATTAAGAGTTATTCTAAGGTGAACTTGGAAAATTAACTAAAGTGAATTAAACTTTAAGTGACAAATTTGAGTTTAAATGGTACAGTGTTGATGTTTAGCTCACTAGAATGTTGATAAGCGTGTGTGGCACATTTATACACTAAGTGTGACTAATTGAGAGCCTCATGGTGACAGGGAGAACTGTGAATACAAAAAGCAGGAAGTCAGAGACAAGAAAAGCACAAGGAGAGGTGTGATAGCTTGATGAGAAAAGACTGACCAAGGCCATGACAAAAGTAGCCAGTTCCCAGTTGAAAACTAGCATGACTAATGGTTTTAACTAACAGTTAAGATTAATTCAGAAATGTTGCAGAAATTAAGGTTTAACTGCAAAATACTAATAAAATAAGATTAAACTGACATGGCTTTAAGATTAATGCAGAATGGCTGAAATGGGAGAAATACCAGGGTTATCAAAACTGAGTATTACATAAAATATGAGGAAACTTTAATACAGATTTTAGAACTTTGTCGGAGTTGAATGGTTTTTGGACATAACTGGCAGAACATGCAGACAAAGGGTGACTGTTTCTGGCTGGAGGTTATAAGCAAAAATCTTCAGCAATCATTACCTTGTTTATCATCAGTTTGGAGTTTTTTGTCTTTATTGGTGATATAGGTTTGAGTCTGCTGGCTGGAAGTTATGAGGCTATTTGTGGACATTGAAGAGTTAACCTTAGCAGTTCGTGAAGTTTGAGTCTGGACTGTATTTGTGTATGGCAGCTGCTTCTTGGTTGGTGGAGTCTCAGTAAACTTGGTAGTGGTGTTAGGTGTTGGCTGCAACTGTCTGGGAAGCATTGCCCTTAAGCTGAGGAGTAGCTAAGGATAAATTAAAAACTGGTGGCACTGTATGAGGCATCAATGGTCTTGATGTTTGAGTCTATCGTGGAGAGGGCTTGCTGGCCATGTTGAAAGGATGAAAAGCTCATTGACGAGGATGTTTGGCTCTGAAATGAAAAAATGGTAAAAACAACAATTAGATAAGATGTAATTAGCTGCATGTTTGGATGTTGTTACAACTTTAATGAATTGGGTGATGTGGCGTGTTGTTCTGGAACAAATTTGGTGGACTGCATGAAGTTCAGACTTGGTGGCTGCCTCAAGAAAGTGCTGAATTTCTTCCAGTGTGATTGAAGACCTGATGCCCCTATGAAAAATGGAGAAAATATTAGTTGTGCTCTTAGGGGTTGTGCAAGTCACATTTAAGATCAGTGTTTCATGGATTACATAGATGACATAGGTTAGTAAGGGTTGAAGGTTGGAGAAAAATTGCATCTCAGTATAGGTTGCGGGCATGGGGAGAAATCCGGTGGTAATCCATCAAGGATTACTGGAGGTACTGGTGTGAGACTTGGTGTTGAACTAGCTGGCTCTGGATACATTGTGACTGAATAGAAGATACATCTATCTGCTTGGCGACTAAACTTGGAATCTACCCCGGTCCTGACCAATACTACCGTTCAGTGTGAGGAAGATGTTACAGGTCTTTTATAGTATCCTGATTGTGGATACTATAGTATCCTGTGTTTTGATTGATTGATTATCCCTGGTTCTGATTGGTGGAATGGCTGCATGTGGCTTCAGCTAATGGTAGCCATAGGCTACTCACCTCTAATCTCAAATCTTTGTAAAGGTGTTGTCATCGTAGCATCTATAGAAACTAGATTTTATATATGTGAATGTGAGGACTCTTTCATCAAAGTCTTCCATGAAAATGTCTGCAAAGACTGGAGAGAGTGGTGATCCCATGGCTAGACTGTCTGTTTGTTCATATTTGAAAATCATCATTTAGTCATTATTTTTGTTAGAAGTAAAGCTTTTTTACATTTAGAGGCAAGAAGCTAAGTGTTTATGAGAGACTAATTTTGTAATGTTAAACATATGTGACATTTGTTTAGAGCATCATAGAGCAAATATGCTTATTTCTTGTCACATTGAGTAAAATAGATGGTGTTTGCCTTAAAAGTATTTAAGATAGTTAGTGTGGATCAAAGCTTGGTAATATACTGTAATACAGACGTAATGGTTTAATTGCTTTTTATGAAATATTTGTTATCTTGTATGATTACATTGCACAGTGATACTTTGTCAGAGTTTTTATCAGTCAGTGTTCTTGTTTGTTCTCTCATCTAGTCTACTTTCAATTGATCATCTTACTTCAGCAGTAAACACTGTATATTGTTTACTTAGTTTATTAAAAATGAACATAAACACACCTTCTGCAGACAGTAATGTTGCATCATTCTTCTCAAGCATTTCAACTCTAATTATTTTAACAGGTTGAATAGCATCAAATTGTTCTGCTATATTATCCAGTTCCATTATCATTCATTGCCTTTGAAATTTATTTCCTCACTGCCAAGAACCTCTAACCTTTCTAGCAAACTGTTCCATCTTGTTCATGAGTCAAGGTTTAAATGAATTACTTACCAAGTTCACATTTTACAAATTTTCATTTCACTGGTGACTTTTGAAAAATTTGTAATTTAGTTGTGCTAGCGATATTTACAGTTTGCATCTTTCTTGAGATGCTTCATTTCCTCTATTCCTCTTCTGTTTACTGCACCTAGACATCAGTTTCCTCTCTGTCTCCCTGATCTAGAAGTGTAGTAACGCTTAATTTTATTCTGTGGAAAAGTTCTGGAGGTGGTGAACCCTAATGCGACAGTTTGTTCTTTTTTTTTATGATTACCAAGAGTTCAAGGGTTTAATAATCAATTCTGGTTTTCTTTGCTGTTAATTTTTTCATAAAATTTTGTATTATTTCTCATTTCAAGATAGAAAATTTTCATCAGGTATTATCCACCTGAAGAATACAAGGTGGACGACAAAGTTGTATATTAAAGATACTTATTTTCTTGTCCACATTTAATTGATTTCATGTCATTATCTTTATTTTGTTCACGGTACCCGTGTTATTAACTAGAATATTTTGACTGAGGTGTTTGAATTGTTGGCTTCAATCCATTGTCAAATGTGTTAAATTTTGTCTGCTATACCTTAAAGATTTCTGACATGTGAAGTGCTGATTACAGAGGGGAGAATTAATATGTTTGGTTCTTTACATAGTATTGTTACATGTTTTTCTTGTAATTCATTTAACATTTCTTGTACAGTTTTGGGAAGCAGCAAATACAAAAAGTGTGGCAACCACTATTGCAGACAGGTGCAAGTTCTGACTTTAAATATGCATAAAAATTTGTTTGAGACACAATCTTAGTGCTCTTTAAAAGTGAACTGACATAAGATACTTGTTCTTTGCTGTGGGGTTCCAAGGCCCCTTTATGGCTCACAGTGGTCCCAGTGTACCAATGAAGCTCCTCAGTTATCCCTTATTTTTGCTATAGCTACCCCAAGGAGAATCCATGCCTGAAAATAAACTCAGTAAGGACACTTGCCTGTGGTACCTGTAGGTGGTGTCAAGACTGAGAATAAACACCACAAAGAAATGTAGAATAATTATTTTTGTAGTGTTTTAAATTGTACAGCATAGATATTCAATTGACATATAGTTACATATGTATATCACACTTAAATAATCACTTTTGACATGCAGTGAACATATAACAACAGTTTAACCTATTTTGAGTGAGATTGAAGCAACAAAATGTAATGTAAATGCAACTTACAAGGAATTTTATATTTAACTGATATTGAGTTCATACCTAACAAGAACTTAGTAGATAGATTTCTGTTTGGATAATTGAATCAGTAACAAAACATAACTGCAACATGTATTTTTTTGATCAATCCACAGTAAACAATTAGTAATGTCAAAATTCTTATTCTTATTGAAATGGATTTAGTTGTTGTTAAATGTTAATTATCCATAATGATTAATTGTGATACATCTAATAGCATGTTAAGTATCTATTTATGCCATGTAATTTAAAGCATTACTATTAGTTTTGGCATATGTTTGTACATTATCAAGAATGATAGCCTTCTTGGCTGTTGCTTCTTAAAAATCCTAGAAATGATAGGTCTTGGTGGCATTTTTGCTCATTATGGTCTCATGAACAGCCCCCCCCCCCCCCAGTTGAGGCACTACTACCACTAACATTGAAGGGATTTTCCAAGGATTTTGTTGTCCCATTAGTGACTGCAGCATTTCCAAAGCCAAGAAATCAAGAGACAAGAGAATGTATTGTTATAGACTGAGGACTGAGTACCTGAAACACTTGTTAACTGAATAAATGTTTTTTTTTAGCTGGGTATCTTCACTTTGATCAGTCTGTCAGACAGTAGTGCTGCTGGCTGCTCTTTCATTTGGTTCTGCATCAGGAAGACTAACTGCTTCTTTTAAATAATCTCAATGATACTATTTCTCAAGGCAAATTTAACTTCTTTTGATCCTGGATGATCATCTTCCAACCAAAAAAAACCATAGTTCAGATCCAAAACACTAGCCATGAGTTAAATCATGTTGCCATAAGACTAACTGTTTTCATGAACAAAATTAGTGTGTGAAATTACTTGCAATTTTTGAGATGGTGTCAAGACCAAAACTAAGATCTGAACAGTTGAGACCAGGACTGAGATCTCATAATTTGATCACAAGGTTGGTCTCACAAAATCCAATACTAGGCTTAGTAACTTTGAAAATCTACTCTTAGACCTCTATCATGCCTGCATGACTTTTTAGGCACATTTTACCCTCTTAGTATAACTATGCCATATAGATAAGGACACCCCAAGTCTGCCTGCCAATTTTTGTCCTGTTTGCTCCAAAACTGTGGGATAAGCTCACGGACAAACACATACACAAACAGTCTGAATTAATAAAAGGATAATAACACAGAGTTATGTTTGTGTTAAAATGTTTAACTTTTTACATTTTTTTAATGCTCACAATTTTCTGTTGTTGATTTTATTAATTTAGACTGAAAATATAAATTCAAGATTCTAAATTGTCACTTGTTTTGTAATTTAGTTCTATCTTGATAACAAAACAAGTTTCAACCTTGATCACAAAACTAGTTCTACAAGTGATACATTTACAATTCAAACCTTTCTGCTGAGTATATACTTTTGTATTCAAACCTGATGAAATGAGAAATATTTTAATGAAAACCAGTTCTACAACTTATTAAGCTTGATAGAATTTTATTTTAAATGATTATATAGAGTAATATTTTTGAAAACTGCTTAAAAAACCTGTAACATAATTTTTATGAAAATAGTTCTACAAGCTACAAATCAAACTTGATACAAGTCAGTATTATTATCTTTGAATTAGATCTAGAATGGATCTGTATTTATAGCACAGATGAATATTCGTAATCAATGTACAGGTTCTTTGTGCATGTGGGCAAACAGTTGAGAACACAATGTGAGCATTTTTTTAAATAAATGCACAATGTTTGATGCTCTTTGGGATGAATTGCAAAGAAATTTGTGAAAATCACACACATTTCAATTTGTTAATAATGTTTGGAGACAGCTTGAATGGGTAATGAAGAAAAACTTTAATATAAGTTTAACATAACAGCAAATGTACAATGTTTCTACAAGGTTTTGTCATCATCAGGTTGTCTAAAAGCTTCAAAATAAATTAATCACTAGCATAAATTATCATAGGACATGTGGCAAAGGATAAATCCAGACTGATATATGGTTCAGGACAGCCTCATTTTACCAGCTATCAGATTCAATCATAAATGCCATGTAGTTTTCAATACTCATGTTTACATGATGAAAAGTGTTTATCTTGGCAAAACTGCAAGATTATATTGATTTTAGCATACAAACAGTAGTTAAGTGTTTGAACACATTTCCCAAAATATGAAATACAAGTGTTTTGCCACATGTGTTTTGGAATGTATAGATGTAAAAGCTAGCATGACTGCTGCTATAGTAACTTGTCTTTTTATTGTATTCTTGGATTGTTTGTATCTATATGATCTGTATTAGATGAAATAGTTACTCATGCAATGCTAATGCTTGGATTTAAATCACAGAAACAACATATTTTCACCAGGAACAGAACTGTTGTTAATGAATTGATGTTTTATTATTGCATTTTTATATTTTATCTAAACAGAATAGAAAATAATTCACTAGTAATTGAATAACTTTCAATATGGTACCTTATCTCTTCTAACATAATAACTTTTCTTGTTTGGTGCTGCCCTCTATATGCATTTTTTTCACCTCTCACTTGCCTTGAAACTCCCACCTACCCCATGATCAACATGGCTCACTTCTTCGCATGTAGATTATCTTGTGACAACCCTACTCCAATAGGAGCGTGACACACCCTCCTGATGCACGTTACTCCCTCTATTCCATTCCACCTACCCATCACTTCTCATTAGGCAGTTGTCTAATGAAGACATCTTGGATTTGTGCTTATTTAATGTGATAATTTCTTTATTTGTTTGAAGTAGTGCTTTAACCTTTCTAATGGGTTTTTTTCTGCAGTTTGTTCACTAATTTATTGCCAAGTCAACTTACTTTTGTTTTGTCATTGTTGTTCCTACTTTTTCTCGGTTTACGTCTTTTTTCACAGTCAATTTGAACTCTTAATATTGTGTCATGACTTCAGTTACCATTACTACTACTTCAAGTGTTGTGACACAGGCTTCAGGAGTGGGGTCTTAGCTAAGAATTTTTTGGCTATCATTTATAGGGAGTTTATATTTACATGAATTGGCCCTCTTTTTCCTGACAATTTCAGGGTTCCTCCTGACCCTTCAGAACCTGTTAACCCTACCTTGATGGATCTTCCTATGGTCAGTGGTGAAAGGGCATGTCATCACTTTTGTAGACTTACGTTCAAAATTGTATTGAACTACTATTTTATGAATGCATGTCAATAAGTTTGGTATCAAATTGTAGATTATAATTCAACTTTTAATATTATAAATTAGTTGATTTCTTAACTTAAAAGTAAATATTAAAAAAATCCTAAGTATTGATTTTGGTGTGTCACATGGTATGTTGAATGCAACTTTGGTTCAAATAAGATGTTTGTGATGTCCAAATACAAAGTTTATAGTTTTTTATGAATTAAAATTCAAATTACTGATATTGACAGGCTAGAATATAAGATACAAACCTACTATCTTTTCCATTGTCTTAGGTATTATTATATTTAATGAATCAACCAAGATGGCCCCACCCACTTCTTCCATTTTTGGAAATACATGCTTACATACACCTAATATGCTCTATGTTGTATGTATAACCAATTGAAAGCTCAGAATGCCCCCAGTGTGATTTTTTCAGCCTCTATGGAGTGTTTATGCATGGAAACCTTTCTTTTCATGATAAAATCAAAACAGTAAGGTAGGAGATTATGGAGTTTAAAAAATCATATTTTTTTAGACCCAAATACAGCTTAGCTACTAAGCCTGATAAATTATAGTATAATTCTGTGGTATTGATATAGTAATTTATGATTTTTTGGTTATTTCAAAATGCATATATAAAACTTAAAAACATTTTGTTTTACATCCTCCATGTGCAAAACTTGCCAAGGCTTAGCAAATTATGGCATGCAGCAAATAAGTACACAGTTCATAAGTAAAAGAGATCATTGTTTTCTATATTTCTTTATTTAATGTTCTATGTTTTAAGAAAAATAACTGAAATTTAACCCATTACTTGCTGTGGCCATTTTGTCTTATTGTGAGGGCAAAATCATTTGTGAATTGAAAAAATGATAGAGAACTTATCTTTTATTGGATTTCAGATTTTATTTTTGTAAATAGTAGCATAACATTCAATTATTTGTACAAAATTGTATTATTTAATAAAGTTTAAAGAGGAATGTAATGAAAACATTCCTAAAATACGTTTTAGACTGTAAATAAGCGCCCTTTAAGAAGAAATTTTTTTCTCAAAAATTTTTTCAGATAATTCCTTTCTTTTCTCTTCAGCACTGGTCCTGCCATCTATGATTGGTATCTAAACCTTTTTCTAGTTTGTTTTCTTTATAAAACTGCGTCTGGGCGTGTTAAACCTCAGTTATAAAACTTTTAGCCAATCCTAGTCGAAGGTGTCAATTTCAGTACCATGATATTCCAATTGTTGTATCTCACATTTGACGAATCATATAGGATGATAAGGAAGGCACGTGATGAAACGTTGTTCTCTGGATTTTACAATATGAATGTGGGTGGTGCTTATTATAGTAACTGCCATTATATGTAGATGTTGTAATT
>NW_013669178.1:13936-14951 GCF_000517525.1 Limulus polyphemus
AGTTTTAGGTTCAAAAATTTAGCATAATTTTATATTTAGTTAATAATAATAATAATATGATTCAGTATTTAGAATGATAACTTGTGTGATTTGTACGTAATACTACTAGTACCACATAAGAATTTTATGTTTCCTTCTTACAATCTTTGCTTTGTAGTAAGACCCACACTTCTGTTGTTATTGCGTTAGAATTAAAACAGTCTAACTGATATATATATATATATATATAGTTTATTCTGATATTTTGCAAATGGTTCAAACTCAGTGTACAAGTGACAACAATAAAACCCATATGTTGGTTGTGAAACAGGCTAAATATCTTCATCTCAATAATACAGGGAAGCTATGACATTCTCACAGTTGGGGTCTCAATACATTGAAAAGCTTAAGTTTCGCATACCAACATAAATCTTGCCTATAATGAGAGGAATGTGACCAGGACTAATCTTTTAAGTGCTGTAAAGTAATTTTCTTTGTAATTTATGGTGTCTGTATTGTTTGGTAATCTCTTCTAACAGGATGTATCAAGTAACAAGGGGTGAGGCTCAGGCAGTGTTTATTGAAACCATCTATACTATAAACTGTTACATACATTTGTTAGTAGTGGCAATTAGTTTTGTCTCTATTGTGAAACAACATACAAGGACATATGTTGAAATAAACTTGTTTGAAAGTTTAAAGAAATGATATTCAAGTACCGAAAAGCTCTTTGACTATCATATTTACAGTAACGTTCAATGTGCCCGCGCTCGGTTGAACGAGAGTGACCACCAACAGGGGTGAGATAGTTTATGGAAAACGTACAAAGTTCACGCTGCTGACCCCACGGTTTATTCGGCACACTAAACAAAAGTACGACTGCAATGAAACATAAACATAAATTTGAAATAAAAATATTTATGAAACAAAATTAAAATGTTTCTATGTACATATATAAACATGAAATCCTAGTTAAAAATAAAAATACTCATTTATTGTTTAGGTTTATTTACAAATATTATTTTTGGGTCTGTAT
>NW_013669178.1:15799-23969 GCF_000517525.1 Limulus polyphemus
CAAAATGTGCCTGTATATTACAAAATTATGGTCCACTATAACAAAGCCAAGACAAATCACGTTGTAAAGGCCAGTTTTATATTATTTAATACAGTAACATAATGCACATGTGCCTTGTCATTGCAAATTCTGAAAGGTCAATAAAATAAAAATAATAAATATAAGTAGATGTTTTATGTTATGAAATTTAGACTCAACATTTTTGGTATTTTGTTATAATTTTTAGTCATTTTAGAATGAAAAGAGCGTAATTTATATCTAATTTCTTTATGATGGTTACGAGTTTGGTCAAATCGACCAAATCCACATAGAGATAACATATGAAAATATATAACGTTATGGAATTAATCTATTCAGACTAAACATTTGTGGTGTCGTGTTATAATTTGAAGTTATTCTAGAATGAAAAAAGCATAATTTATATCTATTTTCTAATTTCTTTATGGTGGATATTAGGTTGGTCAAATCAACCAAACCCATACAGAGCTAAAATATAAAGTATCTTTCTAAAAAAAAAAAACGTTTGATAGTTATTTGGAGGTAATAGAATAGAGATTTCACATGTGAAATTTGACAGTTTTCTGATGCATAAAAGTATTTTAAATATTAAAAGTAAAATTAAATTGCATGTTGGATAGTCAACATTCAGAAAGAAAAAATGCATGAGCAAGTCATTAATTAAAAAACCATAAAACTTAATTTAAAAATCTGATATTTTGTGTACCAAAGCCTTGTAATGTTTACTGATAATCTGAAAATGTTTTGAAGATATCTGTACATTTTAAAAAGTTACAGTATAACTGCTTTATGATTACACTGGGGGGGGGATATGGGATGGGTGATATCCACCCACTTGTAGCAAGAGGGTTAATAACGAGGAGGATTTTGATAGCCTTTTTGCATCTCCTATGTATGCTGTGCACACCCATGTCTCCCTTGAGGAATCAGCTAGGCCTCCCTCAGCCTTTTTGGACATGATTTTTTGGATTTATTATGTTTATTTGTATCTCCAGTTTTGTATGATCCTGTACCTTCTTTGTTACATGCCACCTCATTGTTCGATTACCTTTTCTTTACTCCTTCTCTTGACATCAGGGTACATACTGAGCATTTTGTTTTTCAATTGAGCGCTGGTGCTAGCATGCTTCTGATCATTATGCATTGGCTTACCATCAGGCTGGTGATCCCTTTCTGAACTCTCAGCACCTGGAGTCACTTTTGCCTGTGTGGGGGGCAGGTCATGAGAATCCTATATGCTTATCCCAAGCCCAGTTTTCCCTCCTTTATCTTATCCTTACATCTCTCCTTTGGTGTCTTACACCTCATTTCTGAGGCTCTTCACTGATCCTCTGAGGAGTTTTTGGAGAATACTCATTCCCTCATTAATTCCACATTGGTGCAGTTATCATCCTCATCCCTATCCTTTCACAGGTGGTTTCTTTGCTGTTGGGATCTCCTTGGTAGGGATGCTGTCTTGTCTCAGGTTTGTCTACCTTCCACTTATCTTCATGACCTGAGGATGGCTCCCTTTCTCCCTAGGGCTGTTTTTGGAGATATTCCTGAATCTTTGGAGTCACTTGTGGAATCTATGAAAAAATACCTAATTCTTTCCTCTTTGGTTGCTGGTTTGTCTCAACCTGCTCCTTTACCATCCTCTATATCTGTTTCCCATCCTTTACTCTCCCATCCATTGCCTATTCCTTACTTCAGGGGTTCATCATTTGCCTTGTTATCATACTTATCGCTGCCAACAGTTCCATTGACTATCTGGTGGCTTCTGGCCCGGTAGGAGCACATTTGTCCGATTTTATTCAACTGTGATGGGAGTTCAACATCTTTGGTTTTGGTCACAGGAATTTTCCTTATGCACTCCAACTTTGTTTGATTGGTCCCTGAGGTTGATGTTGTGCAGATCTGGCTCAATTTGCCCATGCTCTGTAGTTGTTCAGGGTGTTTAACAGTCATCCATGCACTCCAGCTTCTGTGAGGTCCTATCCAGAGGATTATGTTGAACAGGGTGAATGTAGTCCTTCTGACACTCCATGTCAGTGAGGTTCACTCCCTAAGGTTGATGTTGCACATGGTGAAACTGGTCCAATTGGTTTTGGACTGGAGTTACCTGCGAAATTTGGTCTGTTGTACCCTTGCCATTCTACACCAAGAGGCTCATCCATTTTTGCATTTCCCACCACCCAACACTGAAAATATATTTCTGATATGTACTTATTCTGCTCACACTTACAACCCTTCCACCCCATTACCAGTGCTTCATTTCTGCCTAATCTCGAAGTGATGGTTAGGTGGAATTAAATAGAGGTAGTAACGTGTGTCATGAGGGTGTGTTGCATTCCTATTGGCGAAGAGTTATCACATGATAATTTACATGCAAAGATGCATGGGGTAGTTGGGAGTTTCAAGGCTAGTGGTATGGAAAAAAAGAGTTTGGATATAGAGGGCAGCACTGAACAAGAAAATCTATTATATGTGAAGAGGTAAGTACCTATTGGAAATATATTTCAGTGTAGGAAAATAACTTTGGTTATGTCTAGCTAAAAATTCCTCAAATAGTCTGTTATGCGACTGAGCATGAGTGGACAAAGGACAAGTGTGCAAAGCATGATGATATGAAACCAGGCTCTTATTATTATGCATTGTGGTATTTAAAACCAAGTCTTCCCTGATAGAGGGATATTTCACTAAGATTCAGATTTTGCTGAGCTTTTATTTACCTTGTAGCATCTTTTGTATCATTGTTTGGCTTTGTTTTTCATTTTAACTTTGGGTTGATTTTTAATTTGTAACTTTGTTTCAGCTTAACTTATGGGGGTCTTGCATTAGAGTGGTGAGATAGAGAGAGAGATCACAAAGGTTTCTTCCCCTCTCTGACTAATCGAATGCACCCACAATAAATACTTGCCCTTGTTTTTGTCTTGAATTTTTGTATTAATAGATACTGTTTTCTATTGTATTAATAAATACTGCTTTTTATGTCTTTCTTCACTTTGAACTCATTCAAAGTTTGGAGAGAAACATACACATACTCTGTATTGTGGTGTCCTTCAGATCCCCATATTCATAGGCCTTAACTGACTGCCCTGAGAAATTTGTGCACAGGGGAAATACCACAGAATCGAGTATGAAGTTGTATGGAGTATGGTTGTTGGAATAGTTAACGGTTAATGTGATAAAAAGAGGCTTCATATAGTATCTTGTGCTGGAAAGAATTCAATAAAAATGAACAGGCCAATTGGCATATTCTTGATACCAGCATTGGCAACATTGATTGTTTGATCTTCTTAGGTGACAAACATAGGCCATTTAGCCTATTCAAGTCACTAAGTAAACCATTTGGTCTATTTCAGTTTCTCACTCATTAGTTTTTCAAGAAAACCTTTATACTTTCAAGTTAACAGGCTTTGGTAGAATACAAATGTAAGGAAATTAATTTACATGTGTTAATACTTATATACACACACACACACACACACACACACACACACACACACACACACATATATATACGTATTTACAAATTAACATAAGAAGCAGTCAATTTTAGTAGTAACTTTTAACCTTTCAATTACAACATGGGAATATTATGCACCCACATTTCTGCATTAGGTCACATTTTTTATACTAACATATGTACATTTTTGTACAGTACCCTATAATAATTAGTGAGAAATTATTCATTAGATTATTTTGTCCACACATTAGAAACATATTCTTAAAACGTAATTCTTTGAACACACAAAGCATGTTGACCTCACATGTTTGCTATGGTAATTGGAAGGTTGATATATTTTAGGGAATAAAGGCATTACTTTGGTTTCATTCAGTTTCACAGCATTTCCAGCATCATGTTTCTAATATTTTGTTGTATTTTGTATATGTACTGTGAACAGCTGTAAGTTTGCTAAGGTAGAGGTATAAGATGTATAGAGTACAGTGTTTAACAATTTTTAAACATAATTTTGTTATCATATTTTGTAACTTGTACAGTTATGAAAATTTTCAATGATATATAATAATGTAAGTTGTCTTTTTAAGGGATGAATGCCAGTTAAGTAGAAGAAGTCATGCAGTTTTCTGTTAAAGAAACCATGTCCTCTAATATCCGCACAACCCTTCAAACTGTTCGTGAATCTGTAACTTCAGAACAGGTAAGCTAGTTTCAAACAGCTTTCAAGTCGATGTTCTGTCTGAATTTGAACTTCTGTTTTACCAAATGTTAACATTGTGCCAGCAGGGTTCGTCAAAATGGTTTGGTATATTAAAGAACAAATATATTTTGTATTATATATATGATTTTGAGTTATGTGTAAGCACACCAGAACAAATGAGACATTTATAATTATATGATACTAATTTTGAGAGAGATTTGTTGTTAATGGTTTCTTAAGTATATGGTCAAACAAGAGAGAGCATGTATTTACATAATATTAAAAGAACTTGCAAAATTTTAAACTATTTTTTTTCCCCATCAAACCTCCCAACTGGATGTAGACATCTCTGTTAAAATTATAGTAAATCTTTGGATTAATATGTTTTTTATATCTTCTGTGTTTTTTTCGTTATTAGATGTGCTGATAAGCTCGTTGTAAGTTATAAAAACAAATGGCATAAACTTCATGCTTTTCACATAGTAAGACTATAAAAACATACCATACTTTTCCTGGGATTTTAACAAATATTGATTTTAATTTGTATATCTACACTGCACTAAACTAATTATGAGATAAGCAGTATTTGTATTATTATAGCTTTTTTTTAGGACAAAACAATTGTTTTTATGTAATTTTAGTCATTTACTTCAGTTCATTGTCAATACAAATAAAGCATCTATTGGATAAGTCACATGATCTGAAATGCAAATGTTTGCTAATCAAGCTTCTGCACCACCACCCCTAAATATATATATATATTTATTTATTTTGTGGTCTCACACAGTATTTTCTCAGTTAAACTCTGTGGTGAATTGCAGATTTTAACTTTATGCCAAATGGCAGGCTGTTGTTTTGTCACCCCTGTTACCTCCACCACTGAAGATGAATGGAGGTTATGTTTTTACCCCTCTGTGGGTATGTTTGTCAGCAAGATTTCTCAAAAATGGCTGAATGTATTTGGACAAAAGTTAGTATACATTTTGACTATGGCCAAACTTAGAAATGATTAGTTTTTGGAGGGTCAAGGTCACAGTAAGGTTATGAAAATATAAAACAAATTCCTATCTGTTAACATAGGGACCAATTTTTCACACTATTTTTGCTCTTATAACTCAGTCAAAAATGATTGGATTTTGATGAAACTTGGTGGACATATGTAGAATATTATCCCTCATTGTCCTGCCAATAATGGTTTGTTGATAAATATGGACATATTTTCATATTTTTTGAGAGCCAAATATGATCAACTCTGTATGGCGAAGATATGCACTCTGCTGAGTGTCCCGTGGTTTGTTATTGATTTCACATTGAAAATGCTTAACCTGACTGCAGAAATTTGTTACACATTTTCTACATAATAATTAGTTTGTGCTTGAAAAAAATGTATCATTTGGTTTACTTTTTCTATAGCAACTTAGATAGTAAATGTTTTGAAACTGGCTTCAAATTCTGTTTTTTAAAGAATATTTAAAAAATATTTCCTTTCACCTCAGAGTTTTTGTTTTTGTATGTAGCTGAAATCATTTAATTGTATTCAGTGGAATTTTCTGTTTTTCAATAAAACAATAATACAACACAAGCAGACAACCACTACCTAGCAGTTCTAGCTTGGTGCAGTTATAGGGTATCTTCTTTGAGACTGAATCAGATGTATGCTACTGAAATTGTATGCCATGTGAATGAATATACAGATTGTGAGTAACAGACTTAGTAAGGTAAGCCTTTATAATAAAAACTCAATTAGGTGAGTTTTGCTCACAGAAGTGCACAAAATAGCTGACCTACAATGGTGCTAGGAATATGTTCATTGGACCAACAACATGTCAAACAGTTTTTTGTTTTTTTTTATAGATTTGTATGATCTCATTCTGCAACCAAGTGATAAAAGTCCGGAGCCAGATCCTTTTATTTTTAGGCTGTAATATATCATATATAGTGGTGGTGGTGGTGGTAACACAGTGAGAGCAGAAATAACTGTTTGTACCAGCATCCTACAAAATGGTACCACATCCAATATTCCTTTGTATTGCTATATGTTAGTGTAATTGGTTCTAAATTCAGCCTAATGCATGATAACATCCCCATCATAATTTACTGGTTGACACATATCGAGTGATGGGATTAACCGAATGGTGTGTCTTACACATGCGCTGGACTTCATTCATATAATATATGGATACTCTTGGAAGATGAATTACATCCTATCAAATCTCTCCAAACACTAGAAATACCCTGAAAAGAGGTACATTGCCTCTTCTCACATAAATAACCATTCTTGTTCAGTGCTGCCCTCTATATGCAAATACATTTTTTCATGCATGCTACAAGCCTTCTGCCTCCCCTCCTTTGGAAATTACTCGTTTCAATGCGTCTTTTATGCAAATTATCATGCAACAACCCTCCACCAATGAGAGTGCCACACACACACACTCATTACACATGTGACTCCCTCTATTCAATTTTACCAGACTATCACTTCTCATTTGGCAATGCTCATGTTTAGATGTTTAAAATTCTGCATTAGTGTACTTCATCTTTATAATTTAAAGAGTTATACTTCTGAAGTGGTCTTCTTTATTAATCGTTTTTGATTATACAACTGACACCTTTATTCTCAATTCACTTTCCACTCTTTATTATAATTATTATTTTTTCTCTCTCACACATTTGTATTCATCTATCAAATAATTCACCAGGAATTCCGAGGTTAATGTTACCACTTTGGGTATCACACCTTCTACAAACATTTTTTCATTGGCAGAGGTGGGGGTGACTTATCGTTAGATTTATCTGCAATTATTTAATGAGAGATTGATCTTCATATGGGTCAACCACCTTCTCCTGAACTTGCCCCACTTCCTCAAAAACAAGTTGAACCCTTATTGGTGTGATTTTCCAGTGTGTTTAATCCATGCCCAGTTTTCATGCCTTTGTCTTACCTTTAATTCACTTCTACAGTATTTATCTACCATAGATCTCCATTCCGAGGCTATGCACTGAAATCCTGAGGGGTTTTTTGAGGGACAGCCTCTCCCTTATTACCTGAATGTTGGCTCGTTTGTCGTCATCGTCTCTCACCTTACACAGGTGGTTTCTCTGTTGTTGGGACCTTCTGGGTTATGATGCAGCTTTGTCCCAGGTTTGTTTGCTGCCAACTTATCTCGGGGAATTATATATAGCCCATTTTCTTCGGTGGTATGTAATCGCCATGTTCCTGACACTTTGGAATCACATGTGGAATCCCTGCATCAACTCTATACTTTTTCTTCTTTGGTAGCTCGTTTGTTGCAGTCAGAACCATGACAAGTCCCTATTCCTGTTTCCCATCCTAGTCCTTCCCAGACCTACCTGTTCCTTCTTTCAGGGGTTCCTTTTCTCGTTGTTTTCTTCAGCGTAGATCAGCTATCTGGTGGGAGCTCGATTGTGCGAATTTATTCCCCTTTGGTGATCTTTCATCACAGATCATTGAGTTATTCGGGTTCTATCAGATGAAATTGTCGTACAATTCCATTCCCCACCTTCTTTGTCACAGGTACCCATTTCCTTCCCTCTACCTTGGGATCCCATTACCAGCCAGCATCTGTCTAACCTTAGGTATAATAATAATAATAGATTAACATAATTATTTAGATAAGAATCTGTAGAAAAAGCGTTCCCCAGCTGGCTAATAATTCAGCACAGATTTGCACTCACACGTAGGCCTAGGACGCTTGGCCTATAGTAGATGATATAACTAAGTTAGATCTAATAATAATAATTTAGATAAGATCATAAGAATCTGTATAAAAAAAAACACCTGCTGGCAAATGATTCATCAGAGATCTAGTAGACCTAGTCCGCCTAGCCTGCTAGTAAAGTTGCGTTGTAAACACGCGTACTTGTAAGTTGTAACGTTATTATTAGGCCTATACATACGATTGTTAACAACTGGTTCGTGGAGGTCATTAAATTCTAAGAACAGGTTCGCACGAACCGGTGCGAACCGGCTGAATCCCACCACTGAG
>NW_013669178.1:24121-36039 GCF_000517525.1 Limulus polyphemus
ATTATTAGGCCCAAACTTCGGATGTATAACAACCTGTTCGGGGAGGTCATTAAATTCTAAGAACAGGTTCGCACGAACCGGTGTGAACCGGCTGAATCCCACCACTGGTTCTAACTGTCTATGTGTTTTTTTTCAAACCTCTAAGTCATAAAATTGAATATTGGAAGATGGTTTATTTGACTTCTCATTTTATATGTTCAAAACAAATTTTAAAAAATGTATTCTATCCAGGTATTTACAACTGGGTAATATCTGGCTTCATTTTATGTATATATTTAATTTAGGATAACTGTTCATTATTTTGTGATATGTTTTTTGAAATAATTGATTTGTCCAAAAATTGGCTACTTTGTATGCAGTTAAACAGTAAAATGAGAATTTTGTTGTATCTGTTATATATATCACAAACCTTGAAAATCACAGGGAGAAGAGTCAGCTCCACCATCTCGATCAACTTCTTCACATACTCGCTCTTCTGATGAGCCCCATGTGGGGAGATATCGTCTTCTAAAGACAATAGGAAAAGGAAATTTTGCAAAAGTGAAACTAGCAAAACATCTTCCAACAGGAAAAGAGGTAAGAAAATGTAGGTAAATGAAATAGGAATACAGTCAGTGTATACATGTTTAGAAGATCTTGACTTAAGTTGCATTAGTGGATCAGGTAAAAAGAAGGAGCAGTTAAACTACTTATTTGACAGAATGAATCCATAAAAATGTAAAATGTATAGTTTTTACTTTAATGAAGCACTGAAACTTAAGTAATTTTTAATTAGTATATTATATAACACTGTATGAAATGAAATGTAAATAAATTCCTAATGAAATTTGTTTTGTATTAAAGGTGCAATTAATATTTTGTTTATACATAAATATTTAAAAATGGCTGGAATGCAGTATTAACTGAACAGCATTGATGATTAATTTTTTTTTTGTCAACTCTGGTTAAAAGAATAAAGTAATGATTAAATGGAACTAATTACACAATGCATTTTAACCATCTTTTATAACCCAGTAATTTAAAAATAGTATCATACAGAGGATCTAGTATATTAAAACAATATTGAATATTTAAATCTGCAAATCACATGATAACCACAACCAATATAAAGTGTAGTGGAATGTATAACAACTACATTTTGACATTGTTTGGTATTTTGTAGATAGTGTAATACCATTGAAAATTGATCCCTTTTGAGAAGATTGTGTAATAGCCCTTTCCAGTGCTAATTATTCATACCCTCAGATCACAAAAATGTGTTTAGATCAGGGATTTAGCATTTCCAAGATGTGAATATCCCTTATACTTAATGGTATTGGAAAACAAAGAAATATGGATTAAATTGGGATACCAGCCATGGTAAGGAGAGTATGGCATCGTGTAACAGGTGAGAATCTATGAACAACAAAGTTAGTGGCATAAGCAGCCCACATGCCCAAGACAACAGTGTGCAACATAGTCAAGGAAGATCTCCATTTAGAATAGCAACACAAGCCCAGTCTCAATGAAGTTAACAATGAGGATATCATTGCTATTTGCTGATGCCATTGCAAAGTAGTCCTTCTGTTCAATTGGTACATCATCTGTGTAAGTGGCCAACTTCTCAGAGGGACCTTTCCTTCAATATTCGAGCTTTGTCTAATGAGCAAAGCTCAGTTCTCCACTGGGCTTAACTATTGGTGCAACATGTCTACAACTGTTGTCCATTCCCATAGTTACATCCTGCTCAAATGCTCTATAACATCGAGGCTATACCATCCAAACTCAAGGTCAGGCATTGCATGACTTATACGTGAGTATCAACCGTTATAGGCAGTGACATGTCTGAAACACTTCAGTAAATGGACCCTACCCTCATTTATCACACCCTTAAATGTCAGGAGGTGTTATTAGTTTAGCCACTACCATAGCTATTTGTGGTTTTAGCATAAACCTCTTACCCATAGATTCTCAGTCAGCATCAAGCTGAGATGTCTTAAACCTTCACTATGCAGTGGAGTGGAATTGTTCAAGGACCCCTACACTGAGAAGTGTTAAGTTCCTGTCTTTTTGTTGCAGAGTAGTGAGTTACCAGTGGTAGGTCACCCATCAACTCTGTATGCCCCCAGGCTTCTTTGTGACCCATGGTTGTTTTCCTGGTAGTATTCCTCACAGCCTGGAAAACTCAACTTCATCTTCATTAGCCAGTGATCACTGTCTCACCTGTTAGCAAAACAGCCCCTGCTGGTTGACCTTGTTCACCAGTGGCACCTTCAGCCTCTCAGCTGATCACAGGTGTCATTGAATAGTGGGGACTGAACTATTCTTATAAGTAAATGTGTCGAGGTCCTGTAGAGAGCCCTCCTCCATTCAGTCCTGGACTTGCCAGCCTATCTTCAGCTAAATAACAGAATGGGAACCTGATTGGCTGTTGCACAAGATTTCACAACTTCACCGTCCTGGGTCTGGGACCACAGCAAAAAGAGATCACAGCATTGGGAAAAGTCTGATGTCCAAGAGAAGACTTGTCCTACACCAACAACCCTCTTTGACAGCCATTGCTTGTCAGCACCTATCTCATCTTCCTGGTTATAAGTCCTTTACTCATAGAAAATGCCATTTACTTGAATTAGGAATAATGCAAGAGATCAGAAAAACAGACACTCCATGAAATCTTATGATCATGGCACCAAGATTTCTCTTTTTTACTTATTATGTGTGGTATTCTCAAACTTGTTGATTTTCAATCAAATAATTGGATAAAAACAAATGAGTAACAGGAGGCTTGCCAGAAAAAGGTTTACAGAGAAAAATCTGAATTCTTTTAACCTCGACTGAGCTTGAAGCAGTGAAAGATTCATTATTCACCTACAAACACAATTAACCTTATGAGTACAGATGTGATACTTTATTACATGTCATGAATTTTACAGTGTTACATTCAAAATTTAATTAAACAACTTCATTATCAATATATATTAATAAACTTGGCAAGAAAACATAGTTCATAATTCAAACTTTTATGATGTTTAAGTTTTAACTTCTTAATTTCAAAAAGAAGTATTTAAAGAGTTTTTAGTCTTCATTTTTACGTGTAAAGTGACACATCTCAGCCTTAATTTCTCCACTTCAGAATTTTCTAACTTCAAAAATAGGCCACTACAGTTTTCACCCAACTAAAAACATGTATTATACATAATTACAAGCAAGAATCTAAAATTTGAACCTTCTACCTTCTTCATTTGCTGAGTTATCAATAAATTTGTTAAATCCACTAGGAAAGCTCAACCCTCTCTCTGATTTTTGCTAACCAACTTGACATTGCTGACAGACATGTTTATAAAGAGTGGATTCTCCAGTACATAAATCTCACAATTCTTTGTTCAGCTTTAGGATAAAAAATTGTTGTTTGATTTTTTGGATCATATTTGCTACTATACAATAACAGAAATTTTTAAAATTATTTTCAGCTTAATTAGGAAGCCATATAAATTAACTATAATTTAACTTTTGGGACATTCAATTCCAGTTATCAATATATATTTTTATGTTCTACACTGCATATCTGAAAGTTACATTAATTCTTTTTGGACACCTAAATGTATAAGGCTCAATGAGGCTTAGGGAAAAATGGCATAGATTTGTACTCAAGTTCATGTAGCGAGTACTACAAATCCTTGTTTTTTATGTATATATATTATGTATAGTCATATATTCTTCAACAAAAGTAAATATAATGTGAAAATTATAAACTTCTCAGCTTAGCCTAACAAAACTTCAGAAAATAAAACATTTATTTTTTTGTAGACATGAGAATTACTGCTCCAGTGGGTACAAAGTACTGTAGTAAATCTTAAAGTAAAACAAATATGAGTTGAGTTGAAACAGTTAAGATAAGTAATTTGAAACTTTATGAACAATACTCTTGTCAGTTTAGATGAAATAATAGTATTACCCATTTTATTTCATATTTTTCTATTGTACATTGATAATTTTTCTACAGACCTGAGAATCAAGCATGCTGTTAGTGTTAGGATAGAGAAAATAAGAAATAAAATTCTATAAGGAAAAATGCGATATTCATTTAGAAGGCTCTTGCATAACCTCTAATGAAATACGAGAACTTTAAGATGAAAAGAAGTATTTTGTTTCCTTAGCATGAAAATCATCAGTCTGAGTGAACTCAGCCTGACTCGGTAGAGGTGTTGAAAATTTACAAACGAAATCATTAGTAGAAATACTTTATTGAAAAATTTAATTTTTTATGTAAAACAGAATTTTAATCTTACTAAAATCTTGCAAAATGTTATGAAGATACACCTAGTAAATTCAGAGTTGTAGCTTGTATATGTCACAGTTCTAAGGTTGGTTGAATCAACCAATTTCATACTTTTATCATTGAAGTATAAAAGCAAGTGTAGTTCCTGGTATCTTTACTCAGTGTGAGAGCTCTTAGTGTGTCCAAAGCAAATTAATATCTGCAACAATCTCAAATCACCTTAATCTAGACTGAGAAAACATGCCATTATAGATTAAAAACATCATCATTCTTCTCGGTGCACAGGATGTGGTGAGACATCATTTTAATATAACCTACTCTGCTTCTTTATTTGTAATCATAGTTCCTTAAGTGTTTATTCAATGTTGAATTCAGTGTACAAAATATTGCTTCCTTTTGAACATTTATGTGATAAAATGTAATATTTTAAATTTGAATTTTATTTTGAATTTCATATATATATTTTTTACTTCAATAAAGTTACTGTTGAAATCTCTACTAAATTTTGTGATTATTAGGTTTGGTCAATATTTAGTTATGTACTACAATTGTAGTTCAATTGCAAACATGTCTAGTGATGTATGTGGTTTATTTTCTATAGTTATTGAAAAAACTCATGGGATAGAATTTTGAGTTGACGTTAAATGACTTCTAATAAATTGTCGGTGAATATAGTTTTAAGCCATTTATATCAGAACAAGAAAAAGCTGTGCCCATATAAAATACTGTTGTATAAGGTTTGAAACATTTTGTTTTATATATTTAAGAAGAAAAGTATGTGTTATAGTTAAAAATTAAATTACATCATTTATTTACAGGTTGCAGTTAAAATAGTTGACAAGACCCAACTAAACCCATCCAGTTTGCAAAAGGTAGTTAGATATTTTATACGTGATTGATAATATGTGAGAGAAAAAAGCATTGAATCACCTCATATTTAATGGAATATATCTACACAATATTTGTTTGAAAATATGTGCATATGTAAAATAAGTCTGTGATGCATGTAGGTTACACATGTTATGGCTTTTTATGATTTTGTGTATTATATTGCTAGTTAAATTGATAAGAACTAAATGTCCAAGTGTGGGAGGAAAGATTTAAAGAAATCTTTGATAACACTTAGTTATTCTTTCTGAAAAAAAGTTAAGCATTATATAATAAAATTTTGTATTTTTTTGTTTTCATGAATTGAGAAACAGATTTCTTCAATAATGAAAATCTTTAGACAAATATAACTGTTATTTGACCGTATTAGGAATTCTGAGCTCTTGTACTTAACTGAAAGATTTAATTTGAATTTTAAAAAAAGTAAAGTAGTTGTTCTTTTAGTATATTTTTCAAAACAATTCTTTTATTAAGCTGCAGGATTTTTTAATAACCACTTAGGAATGGCTTAAAGTCATGGATAGAAAAAGTTAAATTCATAATGGAAAAAAGTTTTCCAATACGATAGGTTACCTTTTCTCACATAATAGCTATCCTTAATTTGTGCTTCCTTCTATATGTGCAATTTTCACTCGCCACTAGCATTAAGGCTCTCATGTAACATCACATGATGTAGTATGCAAATGAGCATGTGACAATCTTCCACCAATAGGAGTGTGACACACCCTCCTAACATAGCTAAATACCAGTCATACAAGTTTTTTGTTCATTACATTGCATTTTTGTGCTGACTAACTTTTTGACAACTTTACATTTGTTGTCATTCTTCTTGTGGAAAGTTTTTCTTTATTTTTCCACATTATGAACTTGCAGTTCAATGTAACAATACTGCTTTTGGTATGGATCCTACCACAACTGATCTTACCAGACTTAACACTACTGTGGCTTCATGTTTCACAATTTTGGGCTGAGGAGGTTTTGGCCTTGGCTACAACAGGAATTGGAGTCTTATATGCAGCCTGTAACATCTCCTGAGCTGTGGTCAGATCTTTCATTTCCAGGGGAATCTATTCCTGAGAATGAAGACTTGGACAGCCTTTTTCCACTTATTGCTTTTGTAGGTCCTTCTCAGTCTACTTTGCTGGATCTCCCTCATCCTTCTTTGGCTTTTCTCGACATGATCTCTCAGGTTTGTTACCTTTTGTTCCTTACCCCTGTTTCATATGATCCTTCCCCCTCCCTTCTTCATTCTGGCCCAACATGTAATTATTTAGTTTTTCTCTCTCTCCCCAGATATACAAGTCCATGCTGATCAGTTTTTTCCCAACTGCATACTGGTGCCACCATTCCTAGACTCTCACATTTGGCAGACACACATGCTTTGGTTTACCATAGGACTGAGTTTCCTTTCCTTGGTTCTCAGACCTTGGAATCACTGATTCAGGCATGGGGCTCTGATTCTTCTGCTACCCTTCATTTTTCCCCTACCCAGTTCTCTTGCCTTTGTCTTACCATAATGATTCTTCTGTGTTACCTTTCATCTCTTCTCTGAAACTATCTACTGTTCCCCTGAGGAATTTTTGGTGTTTACACATTTCCTTCTTTTTTTCCATATTGGCATTTTTATCTTCTTCAGCTTTGTCCCTCCATACATGGTTGATTTGTTGTTGATATTTTCTTAATAGGTCCACCTTTTTGTCAAGTGGGCATTTGTCTGCTTCTTATTTGCATGACCTTTGTCTGGCTCTTTTTCTGTGCCATTCTGTTTTTGGAGATGTCTGTGATACTTCAGAGACTCATGTGGAGGTGGCATGCCAATATTCCTCCATTTCTTCTCTTGTTTCTCATTTTTTTCAACCTCCTCTTATTCCTATTTCTTGACCTCCAGCTTCTTCTCCTCTCCCAGTAACAACTTCCCATGTTTTAGCTACTTCTGATCTCCCATCGTCTCCTTTTCATATGTCAGTACCATCAGAGACTACCCCTTGAGTTCTTACCCAATGGGGGCATGGTTAGCCAGATTTTCTCATCCGTAGTGCCCTTTTGCTGCAAATTGTTGGGTTCTTCAGGTGTTGGTGGAATATATGATTCTTCGTTTTTACTACTCCTCCTCCATTATCTCCAGTTCCCATTTCTTTCCCTTCTCCTCAGGATTCACTTTTTTTACCAGTGTCTTTCCAAGGTGGTTTTGGATCTCTTGAAGAAGGACATTATCAAACAGGTGTTTCTCCATCTTCCTGGATTATATTCCTGCCTGTTTGTTGTCCCCAAGAAAATAGGATTGGTGTCCAGTTATCAATATCTAGAACTTTAATCGCTTCAATGACCTCTCTCATTTCACCATGGAGTCTTTTTTCAACCTCAGATGGTCATTCATTCCAGGGTTTTGAATGACCAAGGATGATGTGTCAAATGCTTACTTTCATATCTCTATTTCTCCTGTATCCATATGTTACCTTCTATTTATTCATGGGAGTTGCATGTTTTAGTTCAGTGCTCTACCATTCCATCTGAGGTTAGCTCCGTACGTCTTCTATCATCTAGGCAGAGTCATTGCCCATCATATTTATAACTTGGGACTGCTGTTTCTCCATTACATGAACGACTGAATCCTTTTGGCTCTTTCCTAGCAACCCTCTCATGACCATACCCATCTCCTCCTTCAGAAGGTGGCTCATTTTGGGTGGCTTATCAAATTTCAGATGTCACATCTCACCCACACTCAGTATCTTATTCATCTGACAGTGTTTTTCAACTCCTGCCTCAACAAGGTCCAGCCTTCTTCTCAGCACTTAAGAGTATTGGAGCACATGGTATCAAAAGCCAGGACTTCTCCTTCTCTTCCTGCACATGAGTTTGTTCTCTCTCTCTTTTGGGGACCTGGGCCTCCATGGAATCCCTCGTCCCTTGGGGTCAGGCACACATGCATTGTTTTCAGTGGGTATTGCATGATCAATGGAACCTTCCATCCTACAAGTCAACTTTGTCTGGTGGCTCGACAGAAATAATACCATGGCTGGCATTCCTCTTCCTTGGCCCAATCTTCATCTCTTTACAGATGCATCTCTGACAGGATGGGGGGCTTTTAGGATTCTCAGGAGACTTTCAATCATTAGACTGTAGTCATTATGACTCTACACATCAATTGTTTGGAAGTTCTGGCTGTTCATTGGGCACTGGATCCTTTCTTTCCTGAGGTATGGGAGTACCTTGGCATGATCCTTTCTGACAATTTGATTGTTGTCTCTTATATCAACCGTCGAGAGGGCAACTGGATTTTACAGATGGAGTGGTCTCTTGTTCCTCAGGTGTTCCAGTGGTTATGCTCCCAGCTGAGTATCCCCCCTTCTGGATGCCTTAGCCACCCTTATCAATATCTAACTACCTCCGTTCTGGTCTCCTGTTCCACATCTTTCAGCTTTTGCTGTGTATGCATTCAGTCAAGATTGGTCCAATCTTTATCTGTATGCCTACCCTCCTAACCATCTTTTTCTTGTGTCCTCTCTCTTATTTAAACCACTCCATATCAAGTTCTTCTCATCCTTCCATTCTGGCCATTACAGCCCTGGCTTTCACTTTTGAACCTTCTCCATGCTGATTCCTCTTCCCAATTTTTCCTCTAGCAACCTCATTTTTCCCTTGCTCCTCCAGCCATATCCACACTTCATCTTCCTATATGGATTTTGTCCAGTCCCTTACAAAATGCTCCAGACTCTCTGTGCATGTAGCCTTACTTATTTCTCATATTTGCTTGTTTACCATCATAATTTTTCTAATGCTGGTCTTTGCATTATGACTTCTTCCTTTCCCAGCCAAATATTCCCCATTTTTTCTGACTTTTTTAACTTGGCTCTTTGAAAATGTTTTAAACATTTCTACCATTGTTGACTAGAGAGCAGCTTTTCTTGCTTCTTATGTATTCCTTCCTTTCATGTGCTTTCTTCATCCACCCCATTAAGTTGTCCTACCAGCTTAGAATCTCAATGTTGCCCTTCATTCCTTTACCCTTCCTCCATTTGCACCAATTACCAGTTCCAAGCCACTGCGGTAGTGGACCATGGAGGCTTCCTTCTCAGTATGAACACTTCCACCCAGTTCAGAGAAGGGCGGTGGTGTTCTGTTGGTGTAGATAGGGAGTACTCTCCTCCTACCGAGGTCTGGAAGACAAATACTCGATTCCACATGCAGTTCACCCCTCCAGCTGGCTTTCCTCATCCTACCACCACCTGGATGTCAGTTCCTGGGTGGTCTAGTGTTGGATTGGTGTAGGGCCAGCCAACATAAGTCCTCACATGTGTGGTTGGTAGGTAGGTTCTTCTCCTACCAAACACCAGACAAAAAACCTGACACCACCTGGTTTTGAACTGGAGATGACTCACTACATTTGCATTTCCTCTTCTTACCATTGCCTGGATGTTGAGCTCTTGGGTGGCCTGGTGTTGATTGTGTACTGGGTATGCACATGTGCCCTGCCTGGGCTGTTGGAATGGAAGTTGCTTTTCCCTTCTGCTTCCTTTCTTGAGATGAAATTGGTTGGGACCCTCCTTCTACTATGGAACAGAAGACAAATATCTGATGTTGTATGGTGTTGAACTGGAGTTGATCCATCAAATATGTTTTGATGCACTCGCCACTCTACACCATTTTGCATATCTAACTACTGTTGGACTTGCATCTTTTCCACTTGAATTAGCAATACGTATCTTTACAGTGGGTGAAGAGTATACCTGGTACAAATGAGGTGAGGTCTTCCACAAGTGTGACCCTACATATTAGGGTATCACACTCCATGGGCTCTTCAGGTGTCTTCTGAGGAATACTCATCTAGTTAAATTTTGCACAAGTCTTCCACTGTTTCAGTGTGGGATTTTAGCTTTATGTGAGTGGAGCTAAGTTATTGTATTGCAAGTTAACATTTTCCAACTTTGAAAATGTATTTCTGATAAGATACCTCCACTCAAACTTCACACTCCCAATGCATCGTTTTTTGCCTAATCCTAATGTGGTGATTGAACACTACGGTATAGAGGGAGTCAGCTGTGCTAGATGGGTGTGTTGCACTCCTATTGGTGTAGGGTTGTCGCAAGCTTATTTGCATGCTATAACACAGCTATATCACATGTAGACATGTGATGTTAGGTGGGTATTCAAGGATAGTGGTGAGTGAAAATTGTACATACATAGGGCAGCACAAATTTAGGAAAGCTGTTATATGAGAGGAGTTAAATAGTTTTTGGAAATACATTTTCAGTGTTGGAAAATATTAACTTTTAGTGAGTGTATTAACAGATGTTCATTTTTCTTTAATAGCTGTTTAGAGAGGTTCGAATAATGAAGGTGCTTGACCATCCAAATATTGGTGAGTTTTATAAAGTGTCAAGTTAAAATTTTACAAGTATTTTTGTACAAATATGTGATGAATGAATGAAGACTGTTTTAAGTATTGAATATTTTATTGAAAATGTATTATGTAAATGTAATGTTGCTTAAAGTTTGTATCTCATTGTCATAGCACTATGTATGTTATATTGTAGCTAGGAATAAAGTTTTTCTCGCAAACTGGTCAAGAGAGTCCTTCTTAAAATCCAATCACTGCATTTAAAATGCAATCTGCACATTGCCAATGTGCATATGCTGTGAAACTGTAGTTTCAATAAAAGAATTGAATGTAAAACTTATAATTATGTAGTGATTTTAAACGTGCATCTTATACGATGCTGTAAAGACATTTATTTTCCTGTGACCATATACTTGTTCATTACTTTTACCATAACGTGTATATGGTCTGTTTTAGTAAGTAACCACAAAGGTAAAAGCTAGAAGTTTATAGTTTTCTTTCTAAGACTTGTTATGTTAATTAAAGGTATTTATCCAGACATTAAGTATATAGTTATAATTGTCTGTATCAGATATTAATATAAAATACATATAAATCTGTATTCAGTATTTAACAAATTACTGCTGATTAGACTTTTAAAATCACCGAGAAGTGGTCATGGGATTAGTGTAATTGCAATGCATTGTGTAAAGTTCTGTTCTTCAACTGGCTTGGGTTTTAGAAACACATTTATAATAATTCTGAACATTTTGTTAAAATTAACACTAATGAAATACAGATTTCTGCTTAAAGAAAAAACCCAACAACTTTATGTTGAGATGATAGATGGTCTATCTACCTATTCAATTTTAAAAGTATTAAGGTAACACTGTTCCAGTGCTTAAAACTTGTTGTTATGGATGTGGAGCAATATAAATTATACACCAGTTCACCATTATAATAATGTATAATGCATTTTGTACTTGAGAATTGTTCTATTTCTGTTTTCTTAACTTTTTTTTTCCAAAGCTTTATTATCATTTCTAATGCTCCTAGGATAGAAGGTAGATACTATTTTATTTAATACTTAACTCTCCCAACATGAGGTCAGTCAATTTGACCGGCTCACGTGACCTTTTGTACTCATTTAAAGTTGACATGAATTTAATCCTTTTAACTCTCTATATATTGGGTATATCATCATGAAATTTGGCAGTTTTTCAGTTAATATTACAAGTGTTTCACATACAAAAAGTCATATTTCTTAGTGAAGTATTTTTAATAAAATAAAATAAAGTTTTGTCCATTAATATATTGAGTATTTGTTTTGAATAGTCCGTGTGCAAAGTAATTTTCATAACAATATTAAAGATACTTTTCGTCATCTCAAAAATCTCAAATTTCCTTTGTGTAATCCCTAAAACCTCCTAAATACATTTCAAACGTTTTTTTTTT
>NW_013669178.1:36734-41902 GCF_000517525.1 Limulus polyphemus
TGAAAGAGATGATATGACAAGTGGATGTGGCAGGGGGGGGCTGATTTTCTATTCGATAGCTCTGTAACCAAACAAAACTGAAGGCTATAAAAATTATGGTCTGTTTGAGCAATAACGATTTTATAGAGAGTATTTTATGTTTAATTTTGTACATTTTCGATGGGTGATGGATAAAATAGAGATGGTGACATTATAAGTTGTAAATCACTCTGGGAACTTGCAGCTCACATTACACTATCGAATTACATTACTCACGAGCTGCTCGTGTGCATGCCTCATGAACCATTTTAATTATTATTATTACTTATTTTACCTAATCTAATCTTAAATAACTTAAAGAGATTCATACTTTTAATTTTAATTACTTTTATAATAGTAAATAAAGTAGTAACCAAACAAAATTGAAGGCTATAAAAATTATGGTCTGTTTGAGCAATAACGATTTTATAGAGAGTATTTTATGTTTAATTTCGTACATTTTCGATGGGTGATGGATAAAATAGAGATGGTGACATGCTAAGACAAAATGTATCACATGTGTCATACTAGTGGAAATTCAGTTTTTTTTAATATATTTCCTTTTATAATTAAGAACTTAAAAGTTGTATACTATTAATATGGATTATTAGCTAAGATTTTATGCTATTCTAATTAATATAACATAAACAAAAAGTAATATAATAAAATTTTAAATGTAAGAAACTAAAACCTTCTGTTATGCACAGTAAATGGAGATAAGGTTAAAGAGTGAAAAGAAAGGAACTAATAGCAAGGAATATATATGCATTACTTAAGCAATATCTTTTGTGTTCTGTGGTTCACAGTATATAGTATATAGCCATTTTTTTACTATCTGTTATATTAGCATTTTCCATGATCTTGGTTTATCTGAAATTTGTATTGGACTTTTTATTGTCCGAAAAAAGTAGTATTGATATACCTTTAATCTGAGGCATTTAAAATGTGGCTATTGAATTTTCAAAAGTTTTTGGGAAAGTCTATAAATATTTTGATAAGATGTGAATCTCTTGTAAATAATCATCCTTGGTAAATACAAATGAAAGTTTAAGATTCTAAATTTTTGATTGGTAAATTTATTCATGAAAATTTTAACTGTCGTAACCCTCTCAATATGGGTCCACATCATGACTTTTTTACACAGTTATGTTCATAATTTAAATAAATTACTTCATTAAAAATGCATAAAATTAAATCAAATTTTTGTATTATATAAGTTTCAATTTCTTAATTTCAAAAGGAAATATTTAAATAAATTCTCAATTTCTGCTTGTGTGTATAACTGAAATTGTTTTTCACTCCAAATTGCCAATTTTCTGTATGATGTCCCGAGTTCAATATAAATTACACATTTACAGTATAATACTAATAAGTCATAGTCTAATTTTAATAACCTCCAATCTTCTTTGTTTACGGAGATATGAATCAGGAAGTCAAACCCATTTGTTTCACTCTTATCATATCTTCTCTTACACAAAATGTCAATAATTTTCTGTGACATTTCCTGGTACACTATTTATAACCAATAGAAAGACAGAGTTTTGATTCACTGAATGATCTAATGCTACTCTGTTCTCATGACATCTTCTGAATTATCTATAGATTCAAATTTGATAACACCGAGTTCAGATTGACCAGCTAAGGGAATTGTTGTAATGCACTTATTACTTAGTTAGAAAGCTAGTTAGATTATAATATTGCAGGACATTGTATGCTTTGTCCATGTTTTTTTTTGTTTTCAATATTTGAATATTTGAAATAAATAAAAATTATTTTATGTGCTACTACTATTGTTAAAGAAAATAGGGTAAGGTTTTAAGCAACAGCAAAAAAATAAGATGCCAAATGTTTTGTATGTATTTTATATTTATTGTTATAAAAGTAACCAAAATGTAAAAAATAGAAGCGTATTAAGGTAGAGTAGGTTAGGTAAATTCTGAAGGCTTATAATACTAAAAACCAGATTTCAATACATGTGGTGGACACAGCATAGATACCACTTTATGTAGCATTCTGCTTAACAACAAACAAACAAAAGAAAAACTGTATGTGCTGATGCATTATGTGTTTCAATACAGTAACTTGAGATATACATTTTCTGTGTGATTTACAACTGTAATTTACAATCTCAGAATTATTAGTTAGACACAGATTAAAGAAGAATAAAACAAGAAAATTAAATATAAAAAAGATGTAAACTGTTATGATCCTTAAGCTGTTTAGATAAATAATTCTAATTTTTTGTTAAAATCTCAGTCATTCTACAGAGAGAGAGAAGGGTGACTTACACTTATTTAGTATATTTTTATGGTGGTTACATGGTCAGTTAAGTGGACCAAATCTTTATAGTGTTAGGATAGAGCAAATAACAAATATAAAAGTTTTACCTAAAAAACTTGATATTCATTTAGAAGGTTTTAGAAGTTATACCAACAAAAGGTATTTTTAATCTCAACATGAAAATCACCTTGCACTCTGAATAGTCAGAATCTGAGTCACACACTGATTCTATGAATATACAGACAAAACTTTATTAAAAATACTAAATTAAAGAAATTCACTTTTTTGTCAACAAAAGACTAGTGATGTTTACTTGCCAAATCTCGTGAAGATACGTTGACTAAATTAAAAGGTATATACTTTTATCATTATCTGATAACTCGTAAAGGAAATTTATCAGTGTGTGTACAAGTCACCATGTGGTGATAAAGCATGAGTGAAATACAGCATCATGTTAATGAAATGTGAAGGTACGTGTCATAAAAAGGCTTAATATAAAGTGTTAAATAAACAGTACACATAATACCTTAAAATAACTTGGATTTGTTGAAGCAGCCTTGAATGCTGTAAAACAGTATAAAGAAGTAAGCAGTATTACAACTCATTATTTTAAAATTGTTTGTTGTTTCATCGTTAAAAACTTTAATAATTTTCAAAGTAATTGAGTGTTTTTTATCATGTAATACATAATAAATTTTGAAGTCTGTGCCTTTATTCATAGAATTTGTACCATATGAATATTAAATAAAGCATGTACCTTAACACAAAACCAGCAAATATACTAAGTATTTTACTAAGTATTCTAATTTCAGTGCTGTATGTTAGATATTAATATATATGTATATATAGATATAGTTTGTTATTAGTGTACCATATGCATGGAGCTATATATTTTCTTGTGATAGGATCAAAATAATGTATGGTAGATCTTTCATTGGCAGGTTTTTTTAAAGTTCATGTCAACAATAACAAGTTCGTTTATTTTTTTCACAAGTTTTAATATTGTGGTAATGTATAGATCACTTTCGCAAATGATCTTAAGCACAGCACAGTACACTAATGTACAAAATAAACCTAGTTGTACAACATAACTCTCTGTGTACAATAACTAACACAAGTCCATATACTTAACTAAAAATTAAAATGCACCGACTGATTCACTCTACTAGATAGAAACAATCCTCTGTCTTCTTCACTGAACCTTGTATTAATAATCTACCCATAATTTATTAAAAAATGTAACTTTCTAGGTGTTCTAGGCCTATTTTATTAAATCTTTATGTCTTAATGTCATTCTTATGACCTCTAGCTAACAAACAAATTACAATATAGTAAATATAGCCTACAACAATAAGCTGTCTTTAAGTTTAGTGCATAAAATTTTATAACTGAAATGTTGTGTTAAGGGTACTTCAGGCAGTGTAGATATAGTGGAGTTTTGGCTTTATTTGATTGCTTCTTCTATTTTCTAGAGTATTATGACATTTTAAATGGTGTGTTAAGGGTACTTTCAGGCAATGTAGATATACATGGTTCGTACGGATCATGGAAAGTCATGGAATTTTACTTTCATATTTTCCAGGCCTTGAAAGTCAGGAAAAATTGATAAATTGACTAAAAAAGTCATGGAATGTCATGGAATATCAAAATTTGTGAAAATTCATTCCATTTTTCACTAGAAATGTAAATAAATTTAGATATTTCAACCATTTTCTCCCCGTGTTTTCTTTTATTCATACATTTGCCGATTTATTGTGAAAACGAATTCATCACTTGCATTGCGTGCCTGTATGAGTATTGTGTGTGTACAGTGGTTGTGTGCACTGCTTTCTCGATCTCTGCATGCATTTGGGTGCATATGTAATGTGTGTGTGTGTGTGTGTGTGTGCGCTATGTGTATTGCCAATGTGCACGTGGCAATTGCATGCACATGCAGGCCATAGGTGCAATGTCATATTGTTGCCAGATATACTGTTTTGAATCCCGTGGAAACGATAAAAATCCCTTTAGAAAGAGAATTATAATTTTTACTTTTGATATAAACAGAAAATGTTATAGGTATTTTTTTTCTGACCTGCTTCGATAATTTCAATACAAATAAAATAATTTACAAACCCTTGACGTACCGATTGTTCGAAAATCCGAATTTGGCCGGCACGTACGCTAGCATTATTTGGCCATACACGTGTACTTACGTGTCGTCGATCGTGGACATGTGTTGTTACGTTACATGTTGTCTCGCGCTGCTGTTTTATTTTCACATCCAACTTGGCATTTAACGGAGATTCTTTCGCAATATTTTTGTGACTTTTGACTGCTACAGTTTTTGAAAGTGAAAATCAAAATGCCAGGGAACTGTCATTTCAATGATGCTTGGTTAGAGCACCCCATTTATCTTGAGTGGATTATGAAAGTAAGCTCAAATCCATCGACCGCAAGATGTGCTGTTTGCATGTGCAATTTCAGTCTCAGCAACATGGGCGAAGCAGTCGTCAAGAGCCACATGAAGAGTGAAAAATGCAAGACAAAGCTAGTCAAACAACGCGGTAAGTTTACATTTCTTTTGGAAATATTGCATTGCAAGTTAAAATTTTGTTGGTACCATTCTCAGAGTCTCACTCTCAAACTCAGTTTGATGTCCAACTTGACTTGTTTTTGTACAACAAGAGGGTTCTGTATCATGTAAAAATATGTTACGAAAATAGAAAGTAATAGGCAGAACACTCCACTGAGCTATCCATTTCAAAATTTAAAATTTTTTGGCGGTGTTTGGAATTGTCCAAATGCTGCCTTGCTGGGGGTTCACAAGCCGATTTTTGTCCAGGTCACAAAGTCTCAAAGAAAAAAAAATTGAAATTAATTTGATAAAT
>NW_013669178.1:42293-43418 GCF_000517525.1 Limulus polyphemus
ATACACTATAGACTATAAAAGAGAAAAAAATCTAGAATTATGATATTTTTTATTCTTAAGAAAACTCAAAATTGGATTTTATTACTACAGTAGTACCCATTTGATTTTTTTTTCAGTTTCTTATCGGCAAATTTACCGCTTTGATTTATGTTCTTTTTTTTCCTCAAGGATCATCTACTCTCACAATAAGGAGCTTCTTCAAGCCAAAAGGAGAATGTCCGTCAGTTTCTACCACTCAGTCTGCAGATGCAATGCCGAGTAATTGTGCTCCATCAACCTCCAAAGTGACATCTCCCATTCCTGTTGCTGCCAGAGAGGATACATTGAAAGCAGAAATACTCTGGTGCCTGAAAGTGGTTGAGGACCATTTATCATTTCATTCCTGTCAGCACAATAGTGACCTCTTTCAAAGAATGTTCTCAGATTCAGCGATTGCAAAAGGGTTCCAATTGTCGGAGACAAAATGCAGATACATGACTGTGTTTGGTTTGGGGCAATATGTGCAAGATCTCCTGTATGACATCATAAAGAATTCCTCCCATTATGCCATCCTATTTGATGAAAGTCTCAATCAGAAACTGCAGAAAAAGCAAATGGACTTCCTCATAAGAATGTGGAAGCATAATGAAGTTCACACTCACTACTTGACATCAGTCTTCATAGGACATGGTACAGCTGTTCACCTCAAGGAAGAACTTGATAAAGTTCTTCACAGAGTAGGGTTGGAAAAATTATTGCAAATTAATATTGATGGTCCAAATGTAAATTGGAAAATGTATGATGATTTGTCAAGAGAATACAAATCGGATATGAACCGTTCCGTACTCAACATGGGCTCATGCGGGCTCCATATAGTTAATGGTGCTTTTCTAACAGGTGCCAAGGCTGCTGAGTGGGAGGTGGAGAGCTTCCTATCATCCTTGTATTATTTGTTTGCTGATGCCCCAGCCAGAAGAGATGATTATGAGAAGATAACTGAAGATCATACCATGCCACTCAAAATTTGCAAGACTCGATGGTTGGAAGATCTTTCCGTTGCAGAGAGAGAGAGCGATCAACATCTGGGAGAATGTATGTATGTATGTTAAGGCAGCTGAAGAGAAGAAAATCTCTCACCCAAAGAAC
>NW_013669178.1:44139-46583 GCF_000517525.1 Limulus polyphemus
TTACTTCTCCTTACAAGATAATGCAGGTAGATATTAGCAGCGAGGGCATTCAGCTGCCTCTGACCAAGGTTGATATTGGACTCTACAATGAGAAAAAGCTAAAGGATCTGAAAGCAAAAAACATCATCAGTGAGTGAAGGATTCTGGAATTTCACGTCCAAGCAAAACAGTTTCTTGCTGCAATGACCTGCAAGCTCATTGACAGATGTCCGCTTAAGTATACACTTGTGAGAAATATGGGATGTTTAAATCCAAAGAGCATGGCAAAAGACAAAGAAAACTACTGCAAAGCTGAAAAGGATGCTTAGTTCCCTTAGTGATGCAAACAGACTTGAGGAGTCATATGATGACATCCTAAGAGAATACTCAGAAGCATGTGATGAGGCATCAAGAAGTGCAGAGATGAGAGAATTTGATCCGAAGAAAGACAGACTGGACTCTCTGATGTGCACATTTCTGTCTGATGACATCCTAAGAGAATACTCAGAAGCATGTGATGAGGCATCAAGAAGTGCAGAGATGAGAGAATTTGATCCGAAGAAAGACAGACTGGATTCTCTGATGTGCACATTTCTGTCTGAGTCTCGCTATTCATCTTTATTAAAGGTGGTCTGCATGTTGCTTGTCTTGTCCCACGGACAAGCCTCTATTGAAAGAGGATTCTCCGTCAACAACGAAGTTGAAGAGGACAATCTTCTAGGGCACTCGCTAATATCTTTGAGGGCTATATATGATCATATCAAATACGTAGGAGGAATTCAGAACATTACTATCGACAAGTCGCCCATGTTAGCCGCTTCAGCAGGTAGGCAAAAATACTATATGTATCTTGATGAGCAGAGACGTGAAAAGGAAAAGAAGGAAAGAAAAAGAAAAGGATTACTTGATGAGATAGATGAACTGAAAGCTAAGAAGTCTAGACTGCAAGCAGATATCAAAAGTCTTCAAGAATCAGCAGACAAGTTTGCAGAGGAAGCCGAGTCAACTGGCAGATTATCTTGTATATCCAAATCAAACAGCCTCTGACGTACAGCAAAGGAGAAGATGTCCCAGTTAGAAGTGATTCAGAAACAAATTGATGATCAGCTGAATGTCATCAAGAATTCGTAAAGTAAGACACAGTGGACAAGTTTGCAGAGGAAGCTAAATCAACTGACAGTTTGACATGTATATCAAAATCAAACAGTCTCCTGTGTTAACAGCTCTGTATGTACAGTAGAGGAGATGTCTAAAGTAGAAATCATTCAGAAACAAATTGATGAACAACTCAATGCCATCAATCCTCTGCAAACTTGTCTGCAGTGCAGTCTTAATTTACGAATTTGTACAGCAAAGATGTTTCAAGAAGAACTCATTCAGAAACAATCTGATCAGCTAAATGCCACAACTAATGCATAATATAAATATTTTGTTGTTGTTAATGGGGGGGGGGGATGCAAAAGAAGAGACGGTGCAGTATATACACTTTGCTTCGCTTTGGGATCAAATTTTTTGGTCTACCATGTAAAACTTTGTTCAAAAGTAATGGAATTCTGGCTTGAAAGGTCATGGAAAGTCATGGAATTTCACATGTAAGAAAGTGTATGAACCCTGTACAAATATTTGGCAGTTTACCGATGTATTATTATTACTGTTTTGTGCACAAATAGTGAAAGCTTTTGTGTAGAATCTAAACATGTCAAAACTTTTTCTGTTATTAACAACAGTATAAATCAATATTACTTGCGGTTCAGCAGAGATTAACTTAAATATTGAAACAAAGTTTTCAAAGCTTAGCTTGTGATATGTTGCTAGAAGAAAAATGAGGTTTCTGTCAAAAAAGCTTGTAAAAAGATGATTTATCATTATATACTTCAGTTAAATTATGATAGGAAAAAAAATGTTTTTCTTGCAATAGAAGATAGGCTTAGTTAACTAATTTTGTATTCAACCATATCAAGTTTCATTTTGCTGAGAACACCACTGTGTTAAGCCTTATCAGCCTAAATATGGGATTGAAATGCACATAAAAATAACTGTTTTTATTATATGCCAGTGACTGTAAACAGTAAAACTGCACGTGTTTCACAAATCAAAATGAAGATAATATTTTAGTTTTATAAAATAAGAACATTATAGGAACTTTCTGCAAGGATGTAAGAAGAAGTAACATAGTCTGTACAAAGTTATTTGAAGTTTCAAAGTATTACACCCAGTTGTATTTTTTTACAATACAATAAAGCACACCATTCAATAAGCACTGAATTAACACAATCGGCCATGTGGAGTTAACAGTGTTCATCATAAATGCATTATGATATTTTTTTTTTTAATAAATCAAATAATTGTTTATAGTGATATTTCACATTCTATATATACACCTGGAAAAAAGTTAAGCACCCCCGTCGAATCTGAATCACTTGAAAAAAACACGTTCTTGTGACTGATTATAAATTACCATTCAA
>NW_013669178.1:47583-56373 GCF_000517525.1 Limulus polyphemus
TGATGCAGTATATACACTTTGCTTTGGGATCAAATTTTTTGGTCTACCATGTAAAACTTTGTTCAAAAGTCATGGAATTCTGGCTTGAAAGGTCATGGAAAATCATGGAATTTCACATGTAAGAAAGTGTATGAACCCTGATATAGTAGAGTTGTGGCTTTATTTGATTGCTTCTTCCTTTTTCTAGAGTATTATGACATTTTAAATGTTATGTTAAGGGTACTTCAGGCAGTGTAGATATAGTGGAGTTTTGGCTTTATTTGATTGCTTCTTCCTTTTTCTAGAGTATTATGACATTTGAAATGGTGTGTTAAGGGTACTTCAGGCAGTGTAGATATAGTGGAGTTTTGGCTTTATTTGAGTGCTTCTTCCTTTTCCTAGAGTATTATGACATTTTAGCTTCTATATTGAGACCTTGATGTCAAAGTCATACTGAAAAGGCCTTGGTTTAAAAGCCAAAATATTCCATTCTGAAAGAAATGTGCACAATCAGCCAGTAAAGCCAAAACTCAACTATGTACGACTGAAGTAATTATGCCTTTATTTAAAGTTTTTTGTTGTTTTTTTTATTGGTAAGACAAGAATCTAAATATAAGTTCTCTATCTATTCAAAGTACAAAGTATAAGCAGTTTTGCATGAGAAAAGAATTGAATATTTGAGTTATTTTATTTTTCTAGCACATTTGCACAGTTAACAAGCAACTTGTAAACTTTTTTGTCAAACATTACACAGTCATTATTTTAAACTTTGATTTCAAGCCAGATATAATGTAAAAATTCTTAATATAACTTTTATTTCATCTCACACCATGTCAGTGTTCCTAGACTGGCTTGAAAAATCAATAAAGATAAGACTTGTGTGAAAAAGTCAGTCATTTTAATTTATGTTTACAATGCAACATACCTTCACTATGATGCCTGGAATGGCTGAGTGTTTAAGAAGCCTGAGTTGCAATCTGGGGGTCACAGGTTTGAATACCCTTCACTGAACATACTGGTGTACTGGGAAACTAATGCCTGAATACTGAGCTTCTTTAATATAGTAGGCTGTTTATAGGGGAGAAGAAGGTATTTAATATAGAAGGAACAGGAGATAGTTGAATCACTAATAGTTATTTTTATATTACTTATAGAAGTGGGTATTACTAAGTAAAGGTACATTCTACTGTTAACTAAAATTATTAATTCAGTTGATAATTTGATAGGATATAATTTGAGCTGATAATATAAAATAAGATCTAGAAAATTCCTTGTGATGAAGTATAATCTTTTTCAAAAACTTGTACTGATAGGTTTTAAAAGATATATACCTATTTGCATAATGAAAACAGTTATTTAATTGACTGCCTGTTTTTGTTTTACCTTATAGTGAAACTCTATCAAGTTATAGAAACTGAGAGAACATTGTACCTGGTGATGGAATATGCCAGTGGAGGTAAGATTTAGTCATATATGTAGCTCTATATTCCTTGTTTATTAAATGAAGCACTGCCTTTAATTTTTAGTCTGGAGAGTATAAATACTTTCCAGACCATAGAACACCTTCCAGGTTTCAAGTGCACATCTGCATATAAAATTTAAAATTTAAGGAAAAATAATAATAAAATGTTTCTTGTTAGCTATGAGGGGTTTTGCTCATAAACAATACACTTATAGATTTTTTAGTTTTGCTGCCCGTCCCATAGTATAGGTTTTTATTACTAAGAAACTGATTCCTTGAGAATACAATTAGCTACGTCTTGTTTCTTCTTCTCTTTATGTGATTTTGTTAATATAGGTCTTCATTCCTTTCTTTTTATGATGTCATAGCATATGGTCTAAACAATCACTATTGCAGTACAGCTTTGAACATGGATAGTGGTAAATTTTAAATACCAGTAGAACAAACTGTTTACATGTAGAGTAAATAAAATGGTATGAGCAGTAATTTATAGTTTCGTGGGAATCTAATGGAAAGGTTACAAGGCAATAGAAACAAACTGTAGACCTAGGAATTTTTTATACTTTTTTGGATGTTTTTTTTTTCTTGTTCTTAAAATGATTTCTGTGTTAAATTGTATCTATTTGAGAGCTATGGAAATTTTCTTCTTGGACAAGACGTCAGGTAATCTTAAGTAGGTGTAGTAAGTATGGTAGGCAATGGCAAAGTACCCACATAACTCAAATCTTATTTATTGAATATTATTGTTTATCATATTCAAACAATGTACACAAGTAAAGGAACTTATTATTTATTGAAAGTAAACTATTTATTACATATAAATTGATCTTTACCAAGAATATTCTTAGCAAAATATTTGTATCTACAAAGATAATTGTGACAGGTGAGGTCCTAGATCATCGATAAATTTTTGTCAGTTTTTGCTGTGTCTTGTTTTTGTTTACGATCAATAGTCAGAAACTGTGATTACTGCAATTAGTAAAATAAAGTATCAAAATGAATATGTTAATGAATATCAATAAATTGGAATCTGACTGGACATATCAAATTTAACTTTCTGATCAAAATTAAAAAAAAACATTGTAAAACAAAAGTAAGTATTTGTAATGTTTTTTCAAATGCATTTTTGTAACAGAATTTTTGAATTTCTTTGACACAAAAATTATAGAAAAAATGAATTTAATTATATGAATGTTTCAAAGTAAAAATGATACTATTTAGTAAATTTATTTCCACTGTGAGGAGGAAAAATAAAAGAATATCAATTACACCCCACACCTACAGAAAGGATTAAAGAGATGATGGGGGTAAGTAGTTTCTTAATCTTGGTGTCAATCTTGCCATCCAGTACCCAAGACTCCTGTCTTTCCCTGATCCTTTTTTTACCACACTTCCCTCCTCTCTACACCTCAAAGTCTGAAGCACTCCACCATGCCCCAGTGCAATTTGCAATTGTTTCCCTTCTACCTTACCTGCTCGTTCACCTCCTTGTTACTGCTATCCTATCCCAAGTTTGACTTCTTTCTTTTGTTATTTGAGCCCTTTGCCTAGTCCATTTCTTTACCCTGAAGTTTGGAGATATTCCTGATTTGATTGAATCCTGGGCTGAGGCTGCCCATCATTAATCCATGCTTTCATCAGTTGTTTCCACACTGTCACCAACCCTACCCTCCACCGTCGTATCTCTTCTTCAACCTTAGTTTCCTATTATTTTCATTCCCAACTTCCTATTCTACCCAGCAGTAGTCCTGTTAAGCTTGTTGATGATGTTCCCATCGTTTTGGATGCCCAACTGTCGTGGTTTGAGCTCCCATGGTCACACTTTCCATTCACATACAGAATTTCTACTTTTTAACCATAGATTTTCCCTATGAATCCATTTCATCCTCCTATCAGCCTTTTCTCCTTCCACTCCCACCTATGTTTCATGTTTCTTAGAAGCTGTGTTTGTCATCACTCCCAGTCAATATGCCTTATTCACCAAGGAGGTTATTTCAGCTCATTCTCAGCTTGGATCAGCCTTCTCTTATCTGCCTTGGAGAAATGGATATTTTTGTCAGTGGGATTTGTGTCTGTCCTACTTAGTCTGCAAGTGAAATTTCATGTTTGGTAACCATGGCTTCATAGGGACTGCTTATCTTTCTAGATCACACTCATATGCACCTCCTCAGTTGACCCTTGCTTAATTAGAGGGATGCCTTATGGGATTCTTTGACCTCAGTGTTCTTATTCTCCTTTCTAATATCTGTATGTATGGCTGGATTAATTCCCTATAACCATCTATGTTCCATTACCTCCACCCAAACTGGACCTACACCTTTTCACATATGCTCCTCCCTCTGGTTGGGGAGCATCCTTGACCATCTCTTTTCCACTTGGAACATGATCCTTGGATGACTCATCTCTCCATATCCATGCACTCAAACTTCCAGTAGATAGAAATGATACTGGTATTACCACTCCTAGTGGATCATTTTATGAGGTTTCATTCCAATAACTCTTTGGTTTTTCCTCAATTAATCACCAATGGTTAATCTGATCCAGAGCCCCTTGCTTTCAAACTTTGAACCTTTCTTCTTGGGCCAATTCTCAAAAGGTTGATTTCCTCACCTGCCATGTACTGGATACAATGCACTAGGTTGCGGATTCCTTCTCTTGGCCAAATCGTGCTCTGCTCACAGAAGTCTCTTTTTCACCACTTTCCTTTGGAGGAGCTCTCTTGAGGACACCACTCATTCTTGCCTAGTCAACCCTCTCTCTTTCATTTTTCATCTCTTCTCCATCCTTCTGCTCTGGCTGTTGTTGCCTTTCACTGGGTCTGGTCTTTTACTTGTTATAATGCTCACACACATTTCCAACCCATGGGTCCTGGCATAGACTAGAGAACTTTTTTATCATTTTCTCTTGGTGTTACCCTCTGGCTGACTTAGCCCTTAATCTCTCTTCTTTGCCACCTGACAACCCAGTTGTCTTCCTCTGCCAATTCTACACTCTATTGCTTCAAAATCTACCAACTTTTTCCATCAGGGGATCTTGTCCTTCCACCTTCACATTTGGTTTAGTCTGATCTATCCCTCTTGAACCAAATTTTCCCATCTGGTAGTCCTTTCCCTTTTCAGGTGTCATACTACCTGCTCCTTCTACCTGCATTGGTGGGTGGGAGGGAGGTGACTTTCAGTGTTGGTCCATTCGTTGCTACTTTCCTCCTAATAGTTCTTCTGTCAGACATCTCCCTTCATTTTACTATGCTGTTCTACAGTGTTCAGCTGTCTGCCTTTACTGGTTATCAGGTGGTTTTGTTTTCCCCTATTTGCCTGCTTGTTATTGCAAGGTGTCTCCTCCCCTGTTCTCTCCACTTTGTTCCAGTTCTTCCTTATCCATAGACACTGTTATCGTGTTCCTATGCCGGACTGGGACCTCAGTGTCATCCTGCACACTCTTACCCATTCCAGTTCAAGCCATTGGCAACCTATAACTTCTGTTGCCTCCCCTTCAGACATATTCAGAGTCTTTTCAATTATGGTCACTGTTGCTCACATCTTTATGCTAGTGACTTGCCCCATACTCTTTCCATCATCCTCATATTTTTAGTTCTTTTGACTGATCCTTCATCCCTTGGTCTTGAGCTGCTTGGTGGGGAGACCTCTACCCTTCTCCTCTCTCTCATCCTTCTGTTACTCTCTTCTATGTTCAATAAGACCTGGACAGACTTTTCTGCCCTCTTTGTGCCATTCAGTGTGACTTAGCTCATTCCTCTCACTTTTGGGGTTTCCGTCCTCCATTCTATATTCCCTGGGATTCCTCTTTCTTCAGGGCCAAATCTCATTCTGCCTTTATTGGTATGGTTCACCACGTTCTTTGTTTGGTCTCCTCCTCTTTCGAGGTTGTTGTTCACAGATGGTTTGTACTTTGTCCCATCAGATTTGTCACCTCTCTCATTCTCTCACTCATTTCCATTTGCCACTGGACAAGATCATTCAAACTGGCATGTGCACCACCTCACATAACTTCATTGCGCACACTCTTCACCACTGTCTTTACATGGGTGAGAATATTCCTCTTTGTTTATAGCCTTTATTCCCAGGATCCCACGAGGTGGCTAGTGGTGCCTCCCTGGGTACATATATTTCCCAAAATTCTACATTGAGTTAGGATAACAGAAAGCACTCATACCATCTACCCTATCCACACATAGTTCCATGCCTGGGTTGTCAGAATAATAGTTGCTTTTCCCTTCTGCTCATGAGGTGGAGGTGGTTGGGACCCTCCTTCTGTTTCAGTTGAGTTGAGCACATACAACAAATTGTGCCCTCTTCCTGCAGTGGATAATTATCCACTTGAACCAACACCTGCACTCTTTATATTATATGTCATGACTTCTGTGTACTCCTCCCACAGCTGGTGTCAGTACAAGTTTCTTACAATAGAGTAAGGTGAGCATCGGTATGGTCTGAATGTGCCCCAACCACATATTGGCTCTCCAACCTCTTTGTGAAAGTACTTGGACAGCCATGTCATTTTTCTGCACACACTTGCAATACATGGGGCTTGTTTTTCTCTTTTTTTCCTTCCAGTCTGGGCAAAGAGTGTACCTGGAAAAGATGAGATGCAGTTTCCCACAAGTGTTCCCTTAAAGAGCCCCTGCCATTGGGTGTCACACTCTATCAATTTCCTTCAAGGGCACTTTCTGAAGGGTATTCATATAGGTAACTTTCACAGTTCCTCCACTATATCAATGTGGGATTCAAGATTTCGGTGTACACAGGTGTGTATCATCTCAGACTTTAACATTTTCCTTACCTGAAAATGTATATCCAATAAGTGCTCACCTCCTGACACATTTTCCAACTGAAAAAGAATCCCCACTTCCTGTGCACCTTTTGTATTTCTTGCCTCATCATAGAATGAAGATCACAAATGCAAAAGCATAGAGGGAGCTAGTGGGCAGGGAGGTTGTATCACCCTCCTATTGGTGGAGGGCTTTTGCTGCATAATAATGTCATTATGCAGTAGCACAAGTCATGAGAAATCTTGTGAGTTTAGGTGGTGGTTGCTTAATGGATAGTGGCATGCAAATCTCCAGGTAAACACACAGGGAAAATAGTTTTCTGTGTGAAAGGTATCTATCAGAAACAAATTTTCAGGTAAAGAAAATGTTAACTTGGACTACCCGGATGTCTCTATAATCAGATGAATTAGTTTATTAAATATGTGCTTAGATTAATGAGATTTGTCTGTACCTAGTCCATAAATGAATATGGTGGCAAAAGCAATATTCAGGTTCTCCCAATAATGTTCAGTTGGACTGAGATCTGGTGTTTGTGATGGTGAAGGAAGAGATTGAGATTATGGTCATGCTTTTTTTTCTAACCAGTTTTAAACAGTACAGCTGTGTCCCCTTGTAGGACAGTGGTGAGTCTTTGAATTTACAACTCTAAAATCAGGGGGTTAATTCTCGTCAGTGGGTAGCAGATAGTTCAATGTGGCTTTGCTGTAACAGAACACATATACGGTACAGCTGCATTGTATTTTTGCATTATTGTTTTAAAAGAACCTTTTTCCATCAAGCTTTAAATGCAACATCATGGTATGAATACTATCAACAACATCAACTATACATTGGATATTATTCACCTGTCTAAAACAGTCACATGACCCAGCTTCTTCCATGAAAATCATCCATGCACTGTCTGTGGTGTTTTGAAACAAAACAAGCTGAATGAAGTATTGGTGTCATAGTTTTTACCATCATCATCCACAGTTTGTGCTCTTAACTACCACTGAACCTGACAGGTTATTAGGCTTCATATGAGAATGTCTGACGTGGTGTGACATATATTGACTTACAAGCTTATAACTATTTAGCAGCCACAGTTTTCTTAGTACCAAATATTTTGTCTTTTGGTTACCACTACTGATAGACCATGATCGCATGTGTCTCAGAACGGTCTGTCAAACAAATTCTTACATAATGATACTCTTTCTACACGATTGCAAACTATCATTCTCCTTCTAAAATGAGTGCCCGGCATGGCCAAGTGGTTAGGGTGCTCAACTCGCAATCTGGTTCGATTCTCCGTCACACCAATCATGCTCGCCCTTTCAGCCATGGGGGCATTATAATGTGATGGTCAATCCCACTATTCATTGGTAACAGAGTAGTCCAAGAGTTGGTGGTGGGTGGTGATGACTAGCTGCCTTCCCTCTAGTCTTATAGTGCTAAATTAGAGAAGGCTAGCACAGATAGCTCTCGTGTAGCTTTTTGTGAAATTCAAAACAAGCCAAACCAATTGACATTTATATTTCAACTTCATTTTATGAAATATTGCCATCTATTTTAAGGTCAAGACTTATAAGGCATGAAGATTGTACATTTTGGGTATTGGGTATAATGTTGTAAATGCCTGTTCTTATTAGTCATAATGTACCGTTCAGTTTGGTTATTGCACTTTTCTACTGCCAATGTTTGATCAAACTAAAACCAATTTTTTTTTGGGGGGGGATATAAGGATTTTGTATCTTGTAAATCCATTTTATTAAAATGCTCAGTGACAAGTTAAATACTTGATGGTTTTCCAATATAAATTATTTGATGTTTATAATGTTTAATGTTTTGAATATATTTAGCAGGTGATGTGTTCTTGTACAACATGTTTGAGACTTAAAATGTGACTTTCAGGTGAGGTGTTTGATTACTTAGTTGCTCATGGAAGAATGAAAGAAAAAGAAGGAAGAGCAAAGTTTAGACAAGTGAGTTTCAACAGAGTTTTATTATTAGACAAATGCTTGATTAAAGGATTAATTGTTCTGTTGGTTTGTGTACAATATTCATACACACTTATTTAAAATTTTTGTGAAAATATCTTAGAATGTCACCAGATGGCACTCATTACAAAAACAGTTGTCATAAAACTTTTATTTAATGAGATACTACAGATGATTATTAAGCTCATGTGTTAGGGTTGTTTATATTATCGTCTTAAACAATATTACTTATATTATTGCTAGACGAACCAGAGTTGTAATTTTTTCTAAATATTGTTTTTACTATATTACATAAAAATGTAATATAAATTTTATTTGCTTTTTTGTTGTTTTTTTCATATCATTAAAAATCGTATTAATTAGTCATCAACGGAGAAAGCTTTCAATAGAAAATTAAGTGGTTTTAAGAAGGTTATTATTCTAAATTGCATCACTTATGTTAAAGTTTATAAAAAAAATTCATTGTTATAGGAGAATTTTATTCTGAAAATTAACCATGAGAAGTAGAGTTGTAAGTTTTAGCATTTAATTTTTGTCAACTTGTACAAAATTGTACCAACATTTTAATTAAAATGAGTTAATTC
>NW_013669178.1:57258-58325 GCF_000517525.1 Limulus polyphemus
TATATATATATATATATATATATATATATATATTAGATTTTTAATCAGTGTAAAAATAGTAGTATCATACCAACATTCTCGAATTTTATATGAATTTATGAAAATCGAGTCAAGCTCTTATATAAATTAATTTTTTTACTTTTAATTCTTTCTCCACATTATGACTATCACAAATCCATCAATATGTTACATGTACCGGAAGTTATTTTTCTAATTACATTATATAACCTAGGCTTAAAGTTTATAAAAAAATTCTATCACAAAGTTTAAACCCAAAAATTAATTTCAAGTACAATTATTAGTTGAGAATAATGGCAATACGTTTGGAAGAAAGAAAGAAAAAAGATGTTTTGTCCAAAAAAAAAGTAAAACTTCATGAAAACCCAATAAAAACATGTGATTTATGATCACTAACCTTTGACTTAGATGTTTATAAAACTTGCCAAGATCTTCAGAATATGCACATTAAGCTAAAATGTTCTAAAAAAGTGGATTTCAATCCAGCCCTTGTGAATGTTCGAAGTATTATATACATACTTAAGACAACTGGCTATACATATTAGATGTAAAACAAATACAAATGTTCATTGTCCATCACAAGAACTAGGTTTTTAAGAATAGATCAATACTTGCTTCATTATTAAATATCAGCAACAGGTCTAAAAAAAACAAATGTAAAATGAAATTATTACTACAAGGTAAAAATATCTTTTTCAGGATAGTTTTGAGATGAAAGTTTACATGAACTAGTATATAAAATACTTATTTTGGTTTTGAAATTTCAAGCTTTTATGTGTCAGTTGCAAAAACGAATTTGATTTTATCAATTTTAAACTGTACTTTTATAGTTTTAAAAGTTCATTTGACAAAACAAAATGTTTATCTTATTCTTCCAGTGGATTTGATTTATCGTTCAAAAGGTTTTACATTACTGAAATACTATGAGAAAATGTTCAAGTCAGTGATGCTGTTTGGATAATTGTTGATAGTTTTACTAATACTGTTTACACACACACACACACATACATATATATATATATATATATATATATATATATATATATATA
>NW_013669178.1:59327-79595 GCF_000517525.1 Limulus polyphemus
CCAGATCTACAGTATCAAGAAGACTCAACGAGAATGGAATATTTGGTCATGTAGCAGTTAAAAAACCTTTACTTTGATCTCAAAATATTGTCAAGAGACTGAAATTTGCTAAAAAGTACAAAAACTGGACTTGATGATTGGAAAAGGGTATTATGGACAGATGAGTCCAAGTTTGAAATATATGGTTCAAAGCTAGGTTGTACATCTGGTGGAAGAAAGGTGAAAGATACCTCGATGCATAGCACCTACGATGAAGCATGGGAGAGGCAGTGTGGTGGTTTGGGGGTGTTTTTCTGCTGAGTCAACAGGAGATATTTGCAAAATAGATGGAATAATTGGCCAGCTCAAGTACCATCATTACTTATCCCTCCTGATATACCCAGTGGTTTGGGTATTATTGATAAAGGATTCTACTACCAAGAAGATAATGACCACAAACACTCATCCAACATATGCAGAAATTACTTACCTAAGAAAGAAGCTGCTGGAGTCATTCAAATGATGCAGTGGCCCCAGCAGAGCCCCGATCTCAACCCAATTGAGTGAATCTGGGATTTGGTAGATTAAAAACTTGACAAAATAAAAGTTACTTTCAAAGAAACTTTATGGGAGTGTATTAAGAGACATTTGGATTAAAATCCCAAAGGAAACTTTGATTAAGTATGTTGCAACAATGTCTGATAGGCTGTCTGCAGTTATCAAAGCAAAATGAGGATGCACAAAATATTAACTATTTGTTGAACTCAAGCACTTCCACTGAGTTTCGGTTGTACTAAATATGAAGATTAATAAAATGTTGATGTTTCACTTGTGATTTACCTTCCATTGTTCTTTGAAAGTAGCCTGAAATCTAATTTTTGACTTTGTTTTAACACTCTTGCACACTACTGTACATATTGTAGATAGTGAATTGATAAACAGCTATCAAGTCTAAATCATAAACAGATAGTAGCTTAAATATATAATTTTTTTCACTGTGTCTAGATTGTGTCTGCTCTCCAGTATTGTCATCAAAAGAAAATAATCCATAGAGATTTAAAAGTAAGTCTAGACAACTTTTCTGTAAAATTTGATGGCATGTATTTTGATTCTTACAAGTTTATAAGACAAATACTTCCTTTCAAACAAATTCCTTCTATATATTCTACATTATTTTGAATCTAAGTCAACACTAATGTTCTTTTTGTATCATTTGGTTTATTTCTTTATCAAAGAAGGGTGAAATTCAATTAGAAAGGTGCAAATAGCCCATTGTGTATCAGAGAAGCAGATGGCCCTAAAACAAACAGTTGGAAAGACCAATAGGGAAAATAATGTCATAAAATGCCTTCCATTTACTCAGTTTCTTACAAGTGTTTCAAATTTCTACTAACTTTAATCCTAAAGTACTTGTAACAGAGGAAAGGAAGATACAGATTTTTTTATGTAAATTGAGGTTATTGAAGTTAATCAATGTTATTTTTTAAGTACAGATAGGAAACATATTCAAGGCTTTTCTGTGGCTGATCTCGGCTGAAGAAATAGTAAAAATAATTGAGTGCTAAAGAAAATCCTTGAAAAGATGCAAGATGTTTGTTTGTATGAAAAATACAATTCTGCCAAATTACACTTATTTCTTAAAAGAACAGAAGATCCATCATTTATTGTCTACAGGGATTTCTTATGTGACAATAATCAATTAACTTAAAACTAATTATGACGCTTGTGTAAAATAAGTAGAACATGAGTATAGTTCTAGAGGGTTATATGTCATCAAGTGATGTGCAGATGATTTATGACTTTGTAGCTGTAAAATTTAGGTATTTTGACTTTGAATAATTAGTTTGCTGGAATGTGAATCTAAGGGCACATGGCTCATATCTCTTTGCTTCACTCTGTGGCTATGGTTGAATTATAAAAATGATAATTATATCTCAATATTTGATTAGAGTAACCCAAGAATTAATGGTGATATCCATTGTGTAGCTTTACACAAATAACTGAAACAAATCAAACCTTTATAAATATGTATGTAAGTGTTAGGCATCTAAAGTAACAAAGAATATGATTCAGCTTTATTTCACACAGAAACAGTGTATTTAACTGGTCAGGAGAAGATATAGTGTGTTACTGAAATCTTCTTTTTTTATGTTCCAAATTCTATGTGATAAAAATATATCATTATAAGGTTCTATACTGGTGGCTAATTTGCTCATTTTTGTCTTGATTTCTGAGAACTAGCCAGCATTATTTAAAAACTAATAAGATTTTTTGAATGTTTATTTATTTTGCTGTTATTTCCAATATTCTCACAGATATGATGTGAGTTATTGACTGTTCATTTTAGCTTTATCCATTTTTGTGAGAACATTCCACACAAATCTGAATTGAATTTCTAAGAAAATGTGTACATACTAAGTCAGTACCAAAGTCCAAAAAACAGTTATAGACATAAACTGTTCTAGAAAGGTGTGTGAAAGTACACAATTCAACTAAGGGAGAACCCTTCTCTTCCACCTAAAGAAAAGATGCATAAACTTAAACTATTATATACAAGAATTGTCGAAGCCAACTAAAAGAAAAACCTTAAAAGATTAGGTATGAACTATCAAGCAATAATATAGTAAAATAATGCGACTTCTAGACTAATAGACTGTGCAATAGTTGAGAGGTTGAGAAGAAGCATCATCTCTGTATGAAAATCTTGGTAAGCAAATTTTTGTATAATGTTTTTTTAATTGCTAAGTTATAATTGGTCTGTAAGTCGCACTTTTTAAGTGAAATAAAGTTGGTTCGTTTTTTTTTCTAAAGAAATTTATAAACAGGTCATGTTAAAGTATTTTAATTTTTACTGACATCTTCTGAAACAGGCTGAGAATCTACTTTTAGATAGTGAGATGAACATCAAAATTGCAGATTTTGGATTTAGCAACGAGTTTGCACCTGGTCATAAGTTGGACACTTTTTGTGGTAGTCCACCCTATGCTGCTCCTGAGCTTTTTCAAGGTAAGACACTTGGAATAATATATTAAACAACTTGTATAAATCAATATTATGAGAATTAAACAAAAATAAAACACGTTAAAGTACGTTTCTTCACCGTAAAGTTAAAACATACCTTCGTATATTTGTTTTACCTATGAACTTGGCATTTGTGTAAGAATATCTGTAAACATTTCCAAGTAAATTAAAGTGCTTTATTTGATTTAAAAATATAATATAAGCTTTTATGGTTTTGTTTGTGTATTATATATTTTGAAGTGTTGATAATTATTAAAGTACATTTTGATTATTCTTAAAAACAGAATAAAATATATTTACAATTAACAGTAAACAAAACTAACACAATTTGTCAAACTTACAAAAAAAAATAAAACATTAGATTACATTATTTTCAATCTTTTATGAATTTTAGTTCTTTAATTTTCTTTCCAACAAGGTACCTTACTTCTGCTCATATACATAGCTATTTTCATTCAGTGCTGCTTTCTATTTGCAACATTTTTTTCACATGCCATAAGCCTTTCACTCCCACGTACCCCTCATTTCACATGGTTTAACTGTTTCATGCATGCAAATTGTCATGCAACAAACTTCCACCAATAGACGAGCCCCACACATGAATGACTCCCTCCATGCTATCCTACCTACCTAACTGTCACTTCTCGTTTGGCAGTGCTTGTGTTTGGATGTTTTACTTAGTGTTCTCTTTGAATTTTCATATTGTTTATTTTCCAGTTTTCTACTTACTTTAAATAGTTTTTATTTGTACCTCATTTCATCATGCTATCATTTAATTTTCTATCCAGTTATGGAATGTTATTTTTCGGTGCTTTTCTTTCCTTACCAACATAGTTGTGCTTGGTTTTCATTTGCATTATGAATTCTGAAGTGCAAGTTACCACATCAGAGGTTGTACCTTCTACCAGCATGTTTATTTAGGCTTCAGGTGGGGGGAACTCGACTTTGGAATTATCGACAACAATTCATTCAGAGATTGATTGTTATTTGAACCAACCTTCTTCTCCTGATGTTGTCCAACTTCCTCCTGAACAAGCCAAACCTGTTCAGGCTGACAAAGCATCTGACAGCCTTTTTCCTCCACCTGAATTTGGTCAGCTACGTAGATAAAGGCAAATATGAGTTTTACAGCCTAATTATTAATAAAAAAACATCACCTTATAATCAGGCCAATCAATACAGAAAATTAAATCCTTCACTAATTTTGCTAAAAACACAATGGGCAAAACATAGTGTGATTAGAAATTATCAGTTTTATTGTGATATCACTCTTTTTGTTTTTTTTGTTGCGTTCTGTTCTGTTTGTCTCATAAGACCAATTAGAAGATTTGCATTGTACAGAACTTAAGCATCTTTCTGTATGAGAAATTACGAGCTGTCACAATGACTAGTTTGTACAAAAGAAAATAAGAACAGGTGCTTACATTTTAACCATCAGAGTGTTTTGTGGAATTTTCCATGTAACAAAATTTATTTTAAATGTGTTCATATACAAAAAGTTAAATTTTCATTTCAGTGGGTATTTTATTAAGAGCTCGCTGACATTTGAAAATGTTTTCACACAAATACATAGTATCTTTGTAGGAATACATTTTTATCAAGGTTCATTATTCATCACCATGACATGCTAAGAGAGAAAAAAAAGAAACAACTTATGTACATTTGGGACTGGGTGGTGCCTGTTTTCTTGACATTTATTAAGATAACCCTACTAAAAGTATAATTCATATAATTTTATTTCTTCCTTCTCTTTATTATTATTATTCATCCATGTACAAGTAAAGTTAAAACTGCTAACACCAGCTTTACCTTTATGTTTTAGGTAAGAAGTATGATGGTCCAGAAGTGGATGTGTGGAGCTTAGGAGTTATTCTATACACTTTAGTTAGTGGATCTTTACCTTTTGATGGAGCTAATCTTAAGGTGAGTGTTGAGCTGTATTAACTTATGTGCCTTTATACTATGTTTTTTACTAGTTTTACATGAAGAATTTTTACTAACAAAATATTTGACATTCTAATTTTGTTCAATAATCATTTACTCTTTAAATCTAAATCCATTCATGACAAACTTGAAATAACAGAGGAAGAATTGGGTTTGGGTTATTCCAGGCAGTATAAATACCTTGAGTTAACCACCTTTTTTCTACTCCTTATAAAAGGTTTTAAATAAGATATGAATAATTATGATAATCAAAGCTGTATAACTACCTGGACAGACTACCTTGCATCTACTCATTATAAGAGTGAAATATTAGATGGAGAACTGTGATACACTAGGTAGTGTAAATACCTGGAAAAACCACCTTGCCTCTGTTCCTTATAAGGGTTTGAAATAAGAGATTGGGAGTCAGGGTATAAATACCCAGGCAATCCACCTTCCTTCTACTACACATAGGGGTTTGAAATAAGAGATGGAGAATCAGGGTATAAATACCCAGGCAGTCCACCTTGCTTCTACTACACATAGGGGTTGGAAATAAGAGATGGAGAATCAGGGTATAAATACCCAGGCAATCCACCTTGCTTCTACTACACATAGGGGTTTGAAATAAGAGATGGTGAGTTGGGGTAATCTAGGCAGTATAAGTGCTGGGAGTAAGCCAGCTTGATTCTACTTCTTATAAAGATATGAAATAAGAGATGGCAAATCAGGATAGTTTAGTCAGTGCAAATAAATGGAGCAAACCATCCTGCTTCTACTCCTTATAAATATTTTACCTTTTATTTTAATGAGTATCCCATCTTGTTTTAGTAAGAAACATTATATTTTAGGATTTAATGCTTAATTTGTGTGCTGTGCTTAGTGTAAAGTTGGTATAGAGAATGTGATACCAAAGCAGTATTGTGTTAATATAATGAATGTGTTATTAAAACAATGTTGTGTTAACCCACTTGCTTTGGGCTTGGTGAATTACACTGACCTTGTGAACCCAAAGTGATCATCTTCACACTATAATTTTTAATATGTTTTATGTATCTTCACAAAATTTAGCCAGCTTTCAGTAAAAATTAGAAGTCTTTTGCACACAAAAAAAATCAAATTTTTAATTAAGTATTTTTACTAAAAACTTGTCTGCTCCAAATGCAAAGTGACTTTCATGTTAAGATTAAAAATACTTTTCTTTACCTGAAAATGTTTGAGTGTCTTTTACATGATCTCTTAAACCTCCTAAATAAATATCAAACATTTTTTTGCAGTAAAATTTATACTTTATCTGTTTATATTTTTCTCTATTCTAACTCTGTACGCATTCGGTCAGTTTGAACTGACCTTGTAACCACCATAAAAAGCATAAAGTAAATCTAAATTACCCTTTTATTCTTTCTAGAATGACTGTTTCTCATAAATAGCTTAAATCTTGTAACAGTGTACATCTTTTCGTACATAAATTTTATTGTTTTATTGCCTTTGGGATCATGTATATCTAATAATCCCACCATACAAGTTGTAAATTACTTAGTGAACACATAACTTAAGTTACCATATTGAATTATATAATGCATCAGCTGCTTGTGAACATACTTCGTAAAGAGTTATGATTTTTTTCATTATCTTACCTTATCTAACTTAATAACTTTCCAATTTTGACATTTTAGTTACTTTTCCAATAATAAATATAGAATATACATGAAAAACAAGAAATATGGTACTTTCTTGTGTCTTCTTGTTTGTTTATTTCTGCCAACTGTCAATGAAAGTTAAGTCTACTTTTTTATACTAATGATATTAGTACACTAATTAGTTTTTATTTAATTAAATAATGCACCTAAGAATACAGAATAATAACACGAACAAAGCAAACAATGTCTTATAATTCTCATAATCAGTCTGGGTTTCTAATCATGCAGTAAAAGCCTTAAAAATCTAGCTAAGCTTGTCAATTTGAATACTGTGAGAGAAATTTTCAAACTGGAAATGAAATATACAATAGTCTGTACAGAAAACAAAGTAATATAATACATCATTTAAAAACTTTAAATTTCTATTGTTTATAAGTAATGTAGTATAAAGTGTTGGAGAGAGCTATTGCCAGTTTGTGAAAGAGAGAATATGATGGGTGGGTGTGGCAGGTAGGTCTGATTTCTAGTTTATGGCTCCATAAACAAATAAAATTGAAGGCTATAAAAATTGGTATAAGCTATCTGAAAATACGAAAGTATCTTCTGACATATTGATTACACGTTGTTGGCTATAATGAAGAAGTAAAAAGTGTAGTATGTACTGTAAGGCAAGAATGTGTAGAAAGATAAATATGAGGTATCATTGTGTTCAAGAACTTATTGTTTATGTATCTGTTCAACTCAATAACTTGACAGCTTTTCTTTAATTAATATTATAATATGTTGTTTTCTGGTTTCATTCTTACTCACCATAAGATCAAAGACTGAATTGCATGAAACTTGTACATGATTTGTTGCCCTCAATAGGAACTCAGAGAAAGAGTTCTTCGTGGGAAGTACAGGATACCTTTTTACATGTCAACTGACTGTGAAAATCTTTTGAAGAAATTTCTAGTTTTGAATCCAGCTAAGCGAGCAACATTAGAAGTAAGTCTCTCTGTTAATTAAACCTTTTTAAGTATACTGCCAACCATTTTGTAGAATTATTTCCTATCATCGTATATACATAACAAAGTAGTAGGTTCAGATTTAAGAGTGTCATATTTCTAAAACACTAAATTAATTATACTTATATTCAGTTAAATAAATTAATTCATTAATGAATACTTGTAATCTTAAAGTACTGTTTATACTAAAAATAATGTTAAGAATGTTTGTTTAAATTACTGTTTATACTAAAAATAATGTGTATAAAAATAATGTTAAGAATATTTAAATTACTATTTATACTAAAAATAATGTGTATAAAAGTAATGTTAAGAATATTTAAAGTATTGTTTATACTAAAAATAATGTGTATAAAAATAATGTTAAGAATATTTATATTAAACTCACACATATATGCGTTATTATAAAAAGTAATGTGGATTTAATAACTTGTGAAATATGAAGGAACAAATTCTTATAAACATTAAATAACAATTCATTTTAAAGAAGTATATTGTAAGAAGTTGAGAAAGAAATGTCTTATGTAATTAAAAGATTAAGATAATACTTTATTAAGTAAAGCAATTTTACTGTTTAGACCATAATGAAAGACAAATGGATGAACATAGGCTTTGATAATGATGAACTCAAGCCTTACACGGAACCAGTATTCCATATGAAAGATGGCAGAAAAATAGGTGAGTGTATAACTCAAGAAATATGCTAGGTAATTTGATTCAATTTTCAGTTTTAAAAGTAAATTAATTAACATGTTATTGTATCTTACATATTATTTTAAGTGGTAAGTCTGCTTTACAGACTGACTTGAATTTGTCATTGAATCCAAGTAACTAAAACCTTGAAAATATATTAGTATTAAATATAAGTATTTCAAAACGTTTCTTAGTATTAGGTAATTAACCCATTGACTGCTGATTTGTCATATAGGGTACGGTCTGCCCCCGGCAGTTGAATGTGAATGTGCCATATACGGTGTACAGCTTGCAAAAATTCCACCTGCATTTAGAGCAGCTGCAGTCAATGGGTTAATAATGTAAATATGAAATAGTGTTATTACAAAAGTTGCTTTTGAGGTTTGATGAAAGTGTCTAGAAAAATGTGAAAATAAAACTATTCGGGTTGCATATAAAATTTTAATTGTAATGCTGTATGTATTTAGCTGAAAAGCTAAGCAATTAGAGTATAAATGTTCTAAAAACATTTTGAAAATGTTTTTCCAAATACTAAGTAATGAATCTGTCTTACATAGTATAATTGTCTAAAACCCTAACCTTATAAAAATGAAATGATTTTATTTTGCAAAAATTATAAATATTTTTGAGTTGCGTGTTTCAAAATCCAAACAGAATATATTTTTAATTTTGTTCATATGAATATTTGAATAGATAAGTTAAGTGCAATTCAAGAGATTTGTAGTTGAAAGCTACAAGTTATTATAAAATCAAACAGGGCTAAGAATACCTTTTTTGATTAACTCTATCATTTAGAAATTTTTAAGTAACAACTGAAAACACTTCACCACTTTACTGTCACTTGTTTAATGTAAATGTTGCTTATTGTGACAGAAGAAGTTTAACATAAATGTACGTGGTTCTAAAGTTTTGATATTTGATGGAAAAATGAACTAAATATATTATATTTTGATCTGTAGCAGTGTTCCATTATGAATTGCAGTTAGCAGAGTATCTTATAACTTGTGGTTTTAGCCTGTAGTAATTTATTGTGTTTGCACTAACTACAGTATAATGAAACATTATATAAATGTCATGCTTTTGTCATCTTCAAGTTACCAACTTGAGATTCAACTGCTTTACAAAGCTTTTTTTTTTCTTTTTTAAAAAATATCAAACATATATCACAATTTAGAAACTTTTTTTTTCCAACTCTCAAGAAAGGAAATATTCAGGTTGGTTCATATATCATACTGAGAAATATTGAAATAGGAACTGATGTTTTATACTATATCAAATACTTATCAAGTAATTTGGAAAGATCTTACATACATTTAGTACAATAGTAAAGTGTAGCTATTTGCATGCAAGATGGGTATCTTTAAATGAATAAATAGTAATATTTTCTTAGAAGATATTGTTTTATTTTTGTGATATTTTCAAATCTTCCATTACCATTTCTAAATAAATAAATGGCTTTTTAGGTTAATATTTTTTAACTTCAAAACATTTCTGTTACCAATCATCTTTCAAATAATGTTTCAAATTTTATTAAAATTGAATTCATGTTGGATAAAAAAACGTTCAGTGAAATGAAGGTTGAGGGCAGACTTCCAAAATGTTTAAATCTAACACACCCTGATAAAAAATGTTCTTTTAGTGCCTTAAATTCTCAAGTTCATTTTTGGGTATTCTTATTATTTACAGAAATGTTACAGTCCTTGGGATACACAAAAGAGGAAGTTGAAGAATCTCTAAGAAATAAAAAATATGATGATATTATGGCTAATTATCTTTTACTTGGAAAGAAACCAACAGAGGTACTAAGCTTTTCTTGTACTTTTGTCACTTTAGGGTTTTCCTCTGTGTCACATAAACTACTTCCTATATGTAAGTATGGAAGTTAGTAATGACTTATTACAGTGAGATATACAATTCATAATTAAATTTACATCTCATAGTAAGTGCCAAACAACCAGAAAATAATTTAAGAATACATTTAATGAGTGTAATCAGTTGTATTTATGATCTAAGATTATTCTAAGGGGAAAGAATCATGTTAAGAACAGAATATGTTATTTAACATATGATTTTTAACCTGGTCTGAAGCATGGTTCTCAGATGACATCATTGCAAAACTTTTGTATGATGGAAACATGCTGAATACTTCAGGATGAACTTGTATTATTAGCAACAGCAAAATATTGGAAGAGTGTATAGTTTGTAAGTATTCTACAAAGATATGTTGTGCCTATCTATATACCTATCTGTAGCTGTTTTCCCTCTAGTCTGTTACTTCTAAATTAGGGACTTCTAGCACAGATTAGTCTTCGGGTAGCTTTGTGTGAAATTCAACAAACACATCCATGTACACATCTAACAAAGGAATAAACAAGTTTTAAGTAAAATAGCATAGTTGTAACATGAAACAGTTTCAAACATGTTCAGACATTTAACATTACGTCTTTCATTTAATACCTGTATTAATGTGTATTACTTTTAGTGGGTATTTAAAATTTCAAACAACATTATCATTTGTTTTGTGTTTATAAAATATTGCAACCCATTTACACTTTTTCTAGTTAATTCACTTAGTGTTTGATTATTACCCTGTTACCAGCTGGTAGCATGGGTAGAATATTTATTTTTATGAAATTCATTCTTGAAACATTACAAGGAAACATTTATTGCCAGTTCATTGTCACTTTACAGTTTAGATGATCCCTGCAAAAATCTTCTGTTCCACCAAAACACAAAAATTGTTTTGTACATAAAAGGTTGGATCTAGGTATTCAAAAATTCCATTTTGTTATCTTCAAAGTGTGGAATTGTAAAGGCATATTCCATTTCTATATGAAAAAACATATCTATATGATTTCTTGCATAACTGGTCTATGCTATATTCTTGATTATATAGACAGATGAAGCCATTTAAACTTTGTAAAGTTATTGATATCAAACAAAACTCGTACAATATCCAAAAAGATGGAAAGGAAAAATGTACATGTCCTTAGGTCATTGTTGAAGTACATCCCAATATCTCTCACAAAATATCATTAGTAAACAGCAGCATGCTAAGCTGAAACTGATGCTAATTAGAGTTAAGAAGTAGAAGAAATTTATGATTAAGTTATCTTCACTAGATGTTTTGAAATTTACTGAAAATATTTTATTTCCACCATATTTTTTTTTTAAATTTGAATGGGAAGTTGATTTCTACTTAACCAAATCAGAAGGAATGTTAACTATAATTCTGAATTTACTATGTTGCAAGTTTTTATGAAAATGGACAAGTTTGTTGTACATGATAAGGCAGATATATAAAGCATTTGTACTTAAGATATGTCTGTGAGTTGACAATGTCAGCCAGACATTGAAAAGTTGAAGTGCAAAGTGATGTTCATGTGAATACTAAAAATATTTTTGTCTATCATGCAGTTTGCATTTTCATAACGTTTATAACCACCAATATGCATATCTACAGTTTTTATTTCAGTATATCTGTAGGGTAAAATGAATAGTTGATAACTGACATCAAATACATAATAGCATGTTGAATGGACACTTTGTAAAAGGTCATGAACATAGGGATAGGCTAAATGTTTTATCATACAGTGTTTTAAAGAAAAGAAGTAATTTCAATTTGTATTGAACTCTATATTATAGTGACAGTTTTGTTTTTATACTTCAACCATATCTGATAAACCATAAATATTTCCAGGAAAGTGATAGAAAAAAGAACGTGTTTGATTGAAGTTGTTTGGTAAACAAATATTGTGCATAGAAAATTTAAGTACTGTCAGTGAAAAAGTGTTTTAAACAATATTCGCTTGTTTTTGTAAAAAAAAATTCAAGAAAACAGAATTTGGTAAATATAATTTAACATTTGCACTGCTGTTGTGTATTCTTACACATGCATTCTACAAATCAAAGAAAACTTTTCTCGTGTATATATATATAATCATATAAAAGTGCAATAGACCACTCTGTAGGTTTTTACATTTGTAACACCGAAGTTTTATTAATGTGTTCTTTAGTAATAATTAATGTTGGGCTAAAATAATTTATCAGTTTTATGTACCAGATTTGAAAGTACAAGAGCTTGGTCATTGAAATGATTGATTTTTTTGTTTTGTTATTAACTGATGTATATTATTAGTAACAATATGAGTAACAACTTATTCTGAACAACATTTTAAAGTAATTTATGAGAATTTAATTTATTTTTCAAGAATGGTAATAGTTTAGCCTCTGAAACCTTGTATATCATACTGCAAAAAGTGTTCTTGTTTTTATGAGATAAAAATGTATGGCTCACATAGTGAGATGTTGTTTTCTGTGTGTTTAATCTAGTTAATTTGTTGCCGTGATGGCTTTTTACTGTGTGATTTTCATTATTTTTCTTATACCTTTCTAAAATGCTTCAGTGGCTAAAATCATTGTCAAATATTAAACTCAGTAAGTAGATACCATGGACTACAATAAAAATCTATGTAGCTACAATGCTACAGTGTTTTTTCTATAAATGATTTATTTACTTAATGTACTTTAATAAATATTGTGTGAATGAGCAACAGTTAACTTTTATTTCATTCTCAAATTACAAGATTAATGGTGCTCAAAATTAGCAAAAAATATTATTGTTGAATACTAAGCAATAAACACTAAAGTTCCATTGTTGATTAACTCTCAACATGGGCTCAGTCAACTTGACCAATCATGTGACCTCTTTGTACTCATTCATAGATCTTATAGATTTGATACTATTAACTTTTAATATTGTGTGTGTATCTTCATGAAATCTGGCAGTCTTTCAGTAAACATTGTAAGTCTTTCACATACAAAGAAATTACATTTTTAGTGAGGTATTTTTAATATACTAAAATAGATTTGTCCTTGAGTATATTGAGTACTTGTTTTGAATAATTTGTGTGCAAAGTAATTTTCATGTTAAGATTAAAAATACTTTTCTTCATCTCAAAAATCTCAAATTTTATTTGTGTAATCTCTAAAACCTCCTAAATACATTTCAAATGTTTATTTTCAATAAAACATTTTATCTGTAATTTTCTTTACCTTAACTCGAAACAAGGTTGGTCAATTTGACTGACCTCGTAAGCACCAAAAAAAATCTAAATTACTCTCTTTTTCTTTCTAGAATGACTTCAAATCTAGCGTGAAACTACATTCATTTATTTTAAGTAGCTTCAAACTTGTAATAGTATATATCTATTTATAATAACATTTTCTTGTTTTATTGCCTTTAGAACCTTGTTTAATTACTATTTGTGCCACTATAAGTTGTAAATCACTTGGGGAACATGCAGCTCATATTACACTATCAAATTACATTACCCATGACCTGCTCATATGCGTGCTTGCCTCGTGAAATGTTTTTATTATATTATTGTTTATTTTACCTAATCTAACATATTTTTACATTTTAGTTTCTTTTATAATAGTAAATAAAGAATAAACATGAAAAACAAGAAATATAGTACATACCCAATTTTCTTTTTGTTTTTGCTGCCATTGTCTATGACACTTAACCCCACTTTTTGTATACTAATGGTAGTAATGCACTAAATAATTTTTATTTAATTAAATAATGCACCAAAGAGCATAGATTAATAAAATGCAAAAAGTAGACAATTTCTCCGAACTCTTAAAATGTTTCTGACTGTGTGACAAGAGCCGTTACAAATTCATCCAAGCTGGTCATTAACTTTCCCATCAGAATTAACCATGTATTAGAAGTGAAATTGATGTCTATCTGTTCAGAACACAATACTATACAATATGTCATTTGGTAGATGAAAACTGCACTTTCTATTTGTTGTAGGTAACATATAATTAAATGTGAAAGAGAACTAAAGAGCGGGTGTGACCAGTGGGTGTGGCATGAGGGGTCTGGCATGTAATCAAACAATATTGAAGGCTATAAAAATTATGGTTTGTTTGAGCAATGACGATTTTATAGTGAGTAATTTACATTGGATTTCATACTTTTTGGAGGGGTGATGGATAAAATAGAGAAGAGAAGATACCTAGAGAAAATATGTCGTTCTAGGAGAAATTCAGGATTTTTTCATGTGTTGTTTTATAGAATTAAGAACTTAAAACTTATATACTAATTGGTATAACATAAACAAAAAGTAGTTTAATAAAATTTTGAATGTGATACACAAAAATCTTATGTCAGGCACAGTAAAGGATATCCGTGACAATAGGATTAATTGATAAGTGACTTGATACCAAAAAGTATTTTACAATTTATTTGCAGAAAGAGATATGTAACACTAGATCAAATTCTAGTACTTCACTTCGAGCCCTTCGACCAGTAATGGAAGGTACAATTAGCAGTCAGTCCCCTTCTCATATCAAAGTTCAAAGAAGCATTTCTGCAACATCAAAACCACGTCGCTTTAGCCACAGTGGGGAACCAGGTTAGATGATAGATAGTTTATATCAGATTTGAGATTTAGTTAGGTTTAAATATGATTTTTACTGATATACTTGTTTTAGATTAAGAAAACAGACTTAATAAGAAAGAAATGAAGATAGTAGACATAGTAACTTATAATAGAACTTTGGCTGGATATTTTATAAAGTAAATACAACAGCTGAAGCATTATAGTAAAAAAAAAAGGAAAAACAAGTAAATATGAAGCTTGTTATTTTAAATTTTATTGCTTGACTTTGCTAGCATTATATAGTAAATACAATTATGCCATGAAATGTTTTTTGTATAGTTTTTAAAGTGCATTTTATGTTTTATCAGGACATCATAATGTTCCTACGAGTGGATCATCTACATATAAGCAAAAGAATACACTAGAAACATCACCTCCATTGCTTACAAATGGTGTTTCTCCAACAGTTAGAGAGAGTGTTTCATCTCCTTCACGAACTGTGAAAACTGCTCCTGGTGCTGTTAGAGCTATGGATAAAAGCAACTCTAAGTCAGGTAATGATGATTGTATGTTATATTATTAAACTCTTCATGTCTGGTAATTACATTGTGTAGCACACACCATGTAGTACTTCACAAGCAATGTTTTGTCACTCAAAATGCTACATTCAATTTAATGAAGCTTGGTACGCAGTTTTTAACTTTTGTAGACTGCTGTTAAAAAATCATAGTTTTTGAATTACATTTCATATCTCTTCTTTGTTTACATAGAATTCTGTTTTGAGTAAAATTTAATCCTTACATCACCTAATGTCACCACAGAGAGAAAGTTGTTCTTGAATTTCTTCTCTCGTCAAATGATTAATATATTGTTTAATAAAACTTTTTTACTCCATCATTGATGCTTAGTTTTCGTAGATGATCCCATAAAAATCTGTTATAAAGGATCAATTGATATCAATGTCAAATAAATCTCTGATCATTTCACTTCATCACATAACTTTCATCCTTGTAATATCTGTAATTTGTAACCACACACACACTGTGTGAACAAAGTTTGTTTCTGTGCACTATATTTAATGACTGTCTTTACTGATTGACAGGAGTGATAAAAGTTTGCAGTTTTTTGTTTAGTTTTAGTATTTTTCATAAATTCAATTACATAAAAAATCTTTATTGAATATATTTCAACTTTTGTTTTCCTTAATGTGTGAAAGCATGATTACAAGTTTATTTTCTATAAATTTTTCTTATTCAGTGGTGAAATTTTTTCTTGTGCAAAATGCACTCATTGGACATAAACCAATTAATTTTTTTAATCTTAAGTTAAAGCTAAAAACTTGAAACTTAATAAAGAATTCCTGCAAAGAAAACATTAGAAAAGCTAAAGAGAATTAAAATCATTCTTTTTAAGTACAGTTGAACTTTCTTATAACTGGGAGGTAGTCAGAACAATTTCATTTGTAAAACAAATTTTTTACCATCTGAATCATTAAAGATAACAGTTATGTTTTGTCTGGCTAAAATGTTGATAAATTACTGGTTAACTACAGGAAATTAGCCCATTAAAGCAAAAATAGCTCCTCAACTTTTTAATAGTGCAAAACTGATTAAACATTACTTTGAATAGAAACGTTTATGAAAAACAAGGTGAGGTACTCATCCTTTAACCATGTTATGAACTTTAAAAAAATGGGGTGGATGTTATGATAAATAACACAAAAAATCCTAACTTTCACACAATGTATTCATAACATAACATATTATTACAGCATTCATTATTACCTCACCCAAAGTTGTGTACAAGTTTTAAAAACTTGCTGTGTATATACTTAAAACATGGTATACACTGTGCGATGGTCAGGGAGACTTTGTAAAGTGAGTTAGCAGCCAAAGTATTGGCGGTAGGGTACTTTCTGTTATCTGCTTTTAACACCCAGCTCTTGATGTTATTCCACACTGTTTCACAGTATTTATTAATTAATTGATGGTCATTGGCCACAAGTGTGTTATGGGATGAAGTTGTCAAGTCATGGGTCAAAGTAGGAAGTGGGTATAACTCAAGAAACGGCTCTTCTTATCAGTGATGTGGTGACTGTTGTAGTATAAACTCCATCCACGATTTTTTTCATTGCATTCCTTCATAGGAAATGCTAGCACACTTGCTAAGATACATAAGACATAAGTGATGTGGTGACTGTTGTAGTATAAACTCCATCCACGATTTTTTTCATTGCATTCCTTCATAGGAAATGCTAGTACACTTGCTAAGATACATAAGACGTTTGTGTGCCCTCTCCCCTCACTGTGTACGTTGTGTTATAGAAAGTTTAATAGCTTTTTATTTATTTTATTTTTTTTTGTTTGCTATAAGAATGTGATGTGCCATTTATGAATGTAGTTAATGTTAACTTATGTTAAAGATAATAAATGCCCCCATTAACATGCCCCTTGTTCCAAACTATCATCCCACTAAGTTTGGTTGAGATTGACCCAGTGACCTAGGAGTAATTAGATAATGGAAAAACAGACAGACACACAGGTTTTTATATCTGAAAAAACAACACTTTCTAATTAAATGCTCCTGTTATGAGTGTTTTGTTCTTTAGGTTAAACATAATTCAGTATTACCCCAAGATAATATATAAAATTTATCTTGTAAACATAGTTTTGTGAAACATATCCTAAGAATATATTTATATGCTGGGACTTACATTGTTAAAATCTGGGGTGTGATTCCCACAGTGGACACAGTAGATAGCTCAATGTGACTTTGCTCTTAGACAAACAAACAAATATATACTATTTTTGGGGGGGAATGTATCCTACCATTTGTTTCTATTACTGAAGATCAGTAGCCTGTAAGACAGCTATTTTTTCATAAAAACAGGTTATTTTACCAATATTGGAAATTATTGTAAAATATTGTGCATATTCTTAAGGTACATGACAATGTACTAAGTATAGTATATTTATAGTTTAGTGATTCTGTTAGGTTACATATTGCCCTTAACAACTAAAGTATTCATACTCATTGACAGGCATTAACAATTACATGCATGATGATCTTAGACTTTTGTGAATAATCCAAGTTCTGTTTGACTGACTTAAACATGTTTGAAAAGAAAACATTTTTTGATTTGTAGCCTCACTGAACATAGTACTGTTCTTCCCTCACACATCATCGTGTGATAGCCTATATACATGCATTGACCACTTAAGTTTATACTTCCCACACTTATGCACTGTAAAGTTTAACTTATAATTAAGATAATTAACATTAATTTAGCTTAATAGCAATGAAGAATTCAATTGAAGGTGATTTTATTGAACTTTTAAAGCTGTCATTTTCACATGTAATTCTACTAAATTTCATCCTAATTTCAAGATTCGATGTGTGTGTGTGTGTGTGTGTGTGTGCTGAATGCTGATTATTATATAAAACTTTACTGTGATAAATGTATTTGAAATTTACCATAAATATGGCTTTCAAAAAGTATAAAATGTAGAATGTTTTTAGGACTGAAGTGTATGCTGTTAAGTTTAATTAGTACTAGTTTTTCCATTGCAGTCTATAATAGTAATTTGATTTTGTGGATCATAATAGCCATAAGATAAGTCAAATGTTATTGAAGTGTAGTCAATCGAAGTATTTTCTAAGTTAGTAAGAAAATGATTTTGAATCTTTCATTGATTAAAGTTTAATGTAAGCAGAATTGAAGTGTGTTTAGATATGTACAGTTGTGTATTAATACCATCTAAATATGTAACATTTAAAAGGATCTGATACATCAGTAACATTAAGCCCATCAAGAGAATGTGGATCTGTCAGAAAGACAGGAATGAGTGGAATTTCTGCAAATGTATCTGGCTTTGGAAAGACAATCAGCAGCATTCCACGAAGGAACACTTGTAATTATGACAGTAAAGGTGTACCAAATGAAAGAAGCCGAGTTGAAGCATCCGGAAGGTAAGATGTGAGAAAACAGAAGAGTGTTTACTCAAACATAATCTAATATTTTAAACTTCAGTGCTCAAATAAATTGGCACATTGGTGGAAATTACCCCAGTAAATTTGAACCTTGCACTTCTAGACTAGTAAAAGAGGGAAGGATTTTGTATTACTACAATTCTGAGACATCACTGGGATATAATGCTATATTTTCATGACAACACTTTGATCTGGTACTTACTTGTTGAGCTATCTGTTTGTGACTGTCTGGAAGAATGATGTATGACACCATGAACAACTCATTTAAGGTAATTCTGGCTGATGGAAGATAAACAAAAACTCAAGTTTAATGCTCAAACCTTCTTGTATTTAATTGTATGTTTTTTAAAATAATTCCATTTCACTTTGTTTAAATGAAAACTATTTTTCTATGATATTTTTATAAGATATATTTTAAATTTTTCAATTTAAATCTTAGCTAGAGGACATGTCATGTTAGTCTTAGTAAGATTGCAGTGAAGCATAAGGAAGATGGAAATTTGTTTTCTAGCTGGTAGACTGAATCAGTCGTTATGCTTACATTTTTGGATCAGTGTTAGCTATCATGCATATTGAGTTACTTTATACAAGTAAATTGATTTTTATATTAGTGCAATGCAGATAGCGTGACCGTAAACACAGGCCTACAACAAATTACAAAGTGTACAAGTCTTTAAAGAAACGTTAAGAAGGAAATAAACTAACTTGTTATTTTATTATGGACTAAATGTTGAATTATTTTCATAAGATGAAGGATTTAAAACAACCCATCAATGAAAGAACAATGTTATAACAATACAAACATTTTTTAATTTCTAAAGCTTTATGTTATTATACTTGGGATTTTACCCTAGATATGGGGTAGGTGGTAAAGTTTGTGTCTCTAGGAACAATCTAAATTTTGAGCCCTGAACCAAAAATTGATAAAACAACATTCTATCTGGATTGAGGTGTCTGTCTACTCGTAGGCTATGTATACACACAGATTTTAACTTATGAAGCTTTATATTGTCACTAGAGTACAGCCCATCAAAAATGACAGGGCAAGTACTACCACCCCCACCACATAGTATACCCTAACCTCACATTTCATAACTAACTGAAATAAGTTTTTCAAAATCAAGCTTGACCAGCAGATAGGCAGAAAAGTGCAGTCAACATCAGTAAATTCCTTTGTGAGCCAATCAAAATTAAGATACTTCAAAAAATGAATTCTGGCATATTTATGTTAAAAATCAGTTAGATTAACAACTTCTAATATATAGAAAAGCCAGTGCATTTTGGTAGCACCACATTCCAACAATGGCTTTTATGTCATATTGCTAAATGACAAAAGTATACCCTAAAATTGTTGTTAGTCTATGTATTGAAAGTATAAAATGAAATGTATAGACAGCAAAACTGGAAAAATATTTGTTAATTTCTTAATTTAGAGTCTCCATTTATTAAAGAGTTTTGTTTTTTATGAAAAACGTTACTGATATAACAGAAAAGAGCTTAATTCAGAAACAATTTAAGTTTAAAATGGAATCGATGTTTTTACTTTCATGATAAATTTTATGCACTTGACTCTAGGCTAGGTGATCTCACACTACTTATTTACTTTAACCTTATTTTACCAAC
>NW_013669178.1:79755-85047 GCF_000517525.1 Limulus polyphemus
AAAATTGAATCAATATTTTTACTTTCATGATAAATTTTATGCACTTGACTCTAGGCTAGGTGATCTCACACTACTTATTTACTTTAACCTTATTTTACCAACACTCACTACACGTATAAGGTTTCATGGCATCTAAGAATTAAAGGACAACAAGGAACATTTTAGTCCATTTAGGTCATCCTATCCACTCAGTTAAACACTAAAAAACCCAAAGCCAACTCTTATCATTTAAGTATTTATCAGTCTTTCCCTTAAATTAATTGCATCTATCACCTCTAAAGGCAATTTATTCCAAAGACCAACCATCTTGTTAGAAAATTTATGCTGTCTTAGCTGAAGATGACACCTACACTGCCAAAATTTGTATTGGTTCTTATCAGTCAGAAAACCAGACTATGACTTATAATTTTTCTTTTAGGTCACCTGGCATTAGCCTGGTGGTTAAGGAGCTGAACTCACAATCTACAGGTCGCAGGATCAAAACCCGTTACGAAATTTACTTGCCCTTTCAGCCGTGGGGGTAGCAATAACATGATGGTCAATTCTACTATTCATTGGTAGCTCAAGATTTTGTAGTGGGTGGTGTTAACTAGTTGCCTTCTCTCCCTAGTCTGTTGCTTCAAAATTAGGGATGGCTAGCACAAATAGCCCTCAGTTAGCTTTGCATAAAATTCAACAAACAAACAGTCCTTTTAGGTCTGTGTTTGCAGATTTCTTTATAGCCCATTTCTTTCTTAACATCAATATGTTTTCTGTATGTAACAGTCAGTACTTATGTCTAATTTTTTTCCTTGATCAAAAACCATTCATTTGTGTTTTGTTTATAGAAATTGGAACTATGAGGCACAAAATGATTTCTTTTTCACAGTCAAAATTCATACAAACGTTTTTATAAGTTTTGAAGCACTTTATATTTCACATAAAACTGAATTTTTTGTATTTTTAATTCTATTCATCTAATCTTAGAGAATTAAATATTTTATGTATAAAATGTATTGTTTGAAAGCACTATTATTACACCATAAGAATAACAAAGTTATAACTTTCTTTAATTCTTTTTTTTACTTAGAGTTATTGGCATTTTGATCTCAATAATATTAACTTCTGATTACAGCAAGCTATGTAGTTAGAGCAAAATTAAAATTACAGCTAATTAGGTACATCCTTTTTATGTTGCTATTGTAAAGGTTAGAATGCATTGTTTCTTCAGTTGGTTAATATTCAAAAAAGTGTATGTGTTTTTGAATAATTCAAGTTTTTCTGACTAATTTTAGTTCATCTCATCTTTCTCTCTATTTTATCCTGTAGTGGATCTTTATTAAAACCACCTGGAACATTGTCACCTGCATCTTCAATTAGCAGACATTTTCCACGAGGTACTGCCAATCGCAGCACTTTCCACAGTGGACAAACAAGAGAACGACGTCCCACAAGTGCTTATAATGGACCTGGAACAGTACCCATGCATACTCAGGACTTGTTAAGCATTACTCCTGGAAATCATCAATCTTTCTTCAGTAAACTCTCCTCCAAGTTCAGTAAACGGTAAGGAGAAAACTCATTTTTGTTTTGTTGTTTCTTGCAGTAGAAGTTTTGAGGAGTCAGTGAAAGCACTGCTTGGAATTGTCCCTGCACTTCAAGATATAATTTATTTGTTTCATATATCATGTAAAGTAGAAAAATTGAGGAGTGTGAATGTGTATTAGTATTAGTGGTTTTTTGGATTATATATTTTTTCAAATTATTTTATATTCCTTTCTTAAAATTACATACATTTTGAACTCAGTCTTATTCACTAGAACTAGATTGACTGTCCATTAGTGATGTCCAACTTCATTGAGTCAGTTTTAATGAAATTTTGTCTTAGCTTTAATAAATTGCTAATTGTAGGTTCAAGTCTGTTTCTCACAATGTAATACACCATTCAAATTCTTTATGTTGCCTGTAAGGGGCGTGTGTGTAGCCCATGAGCTTCATTGTTAGGTTCGATGCTGCACTTGTTACAAAAGAAATTTAATTGGATTTCAGGTCATGCTTTCATGAGTGGAGCACACAAGCCACCAACTCCAGGAAGTTTATGTGTAGAATAAAAACCTCGTACAGAGACAACTGAATACAAATAAAATAACTATTGAAAGTCTTAAGGTTGTCTTGAGATAACACTACTTCTAGGTCATTGAATTCTTCATTTTGAAAGTAGATGTTCATTAATATTGAGTTCAGTGACGACACAACATAAGTTATCAACTAAGTTAACACTAAGTTTTAGTTTTAACTGAATATTTGTATAACTGCATTAACAATTCTTCTAAGATATCTTTCAGTAGTTCCACTATAATTGTTATCAAATCTACTATTTCTTTAATACAGTTAATATTCTTCACTTTTCTCTCTTTATATGTTATTGAACCTTAAGTGAAACACTGTTAGACTAAATTAGAAATTGTGTACTTACAAAGAGTTTGTGCAGCAAACTTCTTGTAGATATAGGATTACTGCCATCTTTTTCTGGAGTTGGATCAGGTCCCCGGAGCAACTCGATAAGTGCAGAGAAGTCAAGTTTAGGGCTGGAAACACGGAATTATATACACAATTTTTAGTTTTTTTCCAATTGTTCAAGAAGTTTAGTAGGTATACTTTAAAAAATGGTTCTTTTAATTCTGTTGGTACAAGTGGAATCTTCCATGAACAAGTGGACTATTCCATCAGACTGTAACCAAAATCCACTTTGTTATTGGTCCTTACAGAACTTGTTTCTGTCCCTTATATAACATCTTTGGCAAAATCATCTAAGTCAATTAACTTGGGGCATATAGAGACAAACCATGTAACTCAGGTTTCTTCACTAAGATTAGTTCATGCATTGGTTTTTGCCACCGTCCCGTTAACTGTTTTTTGTGATATTGATTCATTTTGTCATGTGCTTTATCTGAACAATTGGGGTATTATCTCAACATGTCACATCTGTTTGGCACTAGAATTGATAGCTGTGAATTTTTGCACGTCTGAGATCACAAGTTGAAACATTTCTCAGCCGATGAGCTTTAAGACTGTATATCCCTTATTTGGTATTGTGGTTCACTAGTTAGTGACCACATTTTTTTGTAATTTTTTGATTTGCTGCTTTCTCCATACTATATGTTATTAAAAAAATGATATGTACTTCTTGAAAACTGCTAAATATGTATATACTTTGTATTTGTATTCCACAAATACTTCATACCCGTGTTATTTTTCATAACACTTATTTTTTATTGGTCTGCTTACTACTTATATCTTTAGACAATTCATTTGTAGTTTTCAATTTAAAACTTTCTTTCCGTGTTGGTCATGACTAAAGTACAAGTAATAATTTAATTAAAACTACTCTGATAGAAGTATTTTTTTACCTGTACCATATAGTTAAGCTATTGATCACTCAGACTTGGTGTATCAGTAGCATAGTAGTAATGTTTTTCTTATTTTTTTGCATTGTAAATTAAGATTTTAAAAGTTTTAGTTTTAACTGAATATTTATATATTGTTAACTCATTTTATTTCATTACTTTATTCTATAGAAATTCTTGGAAACACTTGTACTTTAACATCTGATTGGTATTTGTTATTAATGTTGACTGCTGTTTGTTTTATAGTTAATCAGTAGTTTGATGTTCTCAATTATCCTGCTTGTCAAATAACATTCTATATAAAACTGTTGTACTTTGTTATCTCCTGTTTCATTTTCAGGATCTTGTTAGCCCAGTGATGTTTGTATAAAGCTGTTGTACATTTTATCTTTTAGTTAGTTGGCTTGGTATGTTGCGTACTAATGATATTTAGTATAAAGTTATTATACACTGTTATTCTATATTTACTTAATTTGGTATAATGTTAGTCTAGTGATATTTGGCTGTAGTACACTGTTATTCTCTCTTTAATGAGTTTAGTATCTTGTTATTTTAGCATTATTTGGTATAAAGCTGTTGGGCACACTTGTCCTCTGGCTGATCATTTTGGTTATGTTATCTTTGTAGATCATCCATTATTGTATTTTTATGGACAATACTTTTGAAAGTGTTCACAGTAATGAGAAACTTGTAACAGGTATGTATGTAAGGTGTGTTAGCTTTTTGCCACTGGTTGTAATATATTTTATCAATATTTGTATATTTGTGTTCTTTTAATAAAACAATTAATTTTTTAATTGGTAGTAACTGCACACTAAAATAACACTATTTGAGTGAATTGACAAAGGTTTTTGTTTTCCAGAACTGTGAATAATGACCAATTGAAACCTCGTTCTCTGAGATTCACTTGGAGTATGAAAACCACATCTTCTCGAGATCCTAAAGAAATTATGCAGGAAATTCGCAAGGTCCTTGACAAAAATAATTGTGATTTTGAGCAACGAGATAAGTTTCTGATGTTGTGTGTGCATGGTGATCCTAACACAGACTCATTGGTTCAATGGGAAATAGAAGTGTGTAAACTGCCTCGGCTGTCACTGAATGGAGTTAGGTTCAAACGTATATCAGGCACCTCAGTTGGTTTCAAAAACATTGCATCAAAAATTGCAAATGATTTGAAACTGTGAAAAGAATCAGTGTGTTTAAATCCAAAAGAGAGGAACTTTAAATTGTTTCAGAGGTACTTAGCTAATAGTACTCCTAATGCATTTCATGTTTCTTTCACATATAAAAAATTCAGTGGAACTAGCATACCAGTAACGTACTTGTTAAGATGCTATAATTATTTGGTGGCTTCTAAACCTTACCACTATTAAATTTGTGTAATTAATACAACATGGGTTAGAAGTTAAAGTGAAATTTATCAAGAACCTTTTTTTTGCCAAACTCTGGCACTGTTAATACATTAAATATATACTTTAAACACAACAGATCATGCATCAGCATTTCAAGAATTGTGCCCATATGAAATGGCTAGTTACTGTTAAATTAAGGTTGTAATTAGAACTCTGTACAGATCTGTAATGATAATATTACTGATAGTATAGTGGTGTGAAAGACAAAATTTTGACAGGGTATATTAATGTCTTGTCTTTTCAAAAAGATTGCAACCATTTCAGAATAACGTAAAAGGTTGTGAGGCTCCATCGAGAATAGATGTCATGTTTCTGTAACTACATTTCTTCCATCATTTGTATTATTATTATATCATCTTTGCAATCTTCATCTTGATATTAATAATTATACATATATATATATATATATATATATATATATATATATATATATATATATATAATAAGTATAGAAAAAAGTAAATATTATATATATCGTAGACGTAAGTAGT
>NW_013669178.1:85068-86967 GCF_000517525.1 Limulus polyphemus
TTATATATATACTTATCTATCTATATATATATATTATATATATATATATATATATATATATATATATATATATATATATATATATATATATAAAAAGATGAAACAAGAAAAATATTTCATATGCTGACAAGAGTGTCAGCTCAATAACATTTTTTCCCCCTTATTTTGTGAAATTTGATAGTCTGATTTACATAACCTAGAAGACTGATTGTATGATTGGGTTTTTAAGTTGTAATTCTCTGGGTTGCATCCTTATGTGACCATTAAATTTTTTGTAGTTTTGTGTACAATGAATAACGATGTTAGTTGGCAGTTAGCAGAGTTCAAACAAAATTTGAGGAAGAAATATGCAGTTGTTGGATGTTTTACATAAGTCTTTCAGTATTTAACCATGACTAGTAGTCGTACTAGATAGGCCATTAAGATTACAAACTATTTTTAACAATGTTTGATAAGTAATTACTTTTACTTCATTATAAGAAGAACAATAATGTTTGAAATAGTAGCTTAATAGCTGATGATAAAAATTAGTTGGCTCAAGAAAATTTATATCAGTCTAATATTTTAATGTGAACCTGTAGGCATTATATCATCATTACTATTATATCAAGTTTTTGTTTTGGAGTTTATATATTTGTAGCAAGACATCATGGGCTTCACAAAATAATGTGTGCTTTTATTTTCTCCATTCTGAAATTACTGAAGGAAAAGAAGGGGCTTTTTTTGTTTTCTCATTTTAAGCTTCCTTTATTCCTTGGTGCTTTGTACCATTTCCTTGCTGAAAGTATGGTACATTCTGTTACATTGTAAATAAATTTAAGTTTGTTGTGGAGTTTGTTTACTGTACTTTTATTTGTTTGATTTACTATAAATGCATAATGATTTTTCTTCTAAGTTCAGTTTTCATAACTACACAGAAGTCTTTTGATAAAATTAGAACTTATGCTTTTGTACCATCTTTTGTTTCATATTGATTAAGTTGTCACACAGTAGAATAAACATCTTGTTCAGTTGTCTAAGAGTTTCTGTGTGTTTGTCATATTCTACTGATGATATATGACATAAAGCTTGCCTACAGTTTAAGTTGTTCCAGTAGAAGTAGAACAGCTTTATTTTAGCCTTTCTTTGTTTTGATTCTACTATAATTAATTCTATAAGACTAGAAATTTCTTGTTGCAAAGATAAAGTTTTTGTTTAGTTAATTGTGCTTAATGTATGTCAAGAAGTGCAGAAAGACCTAACTGCAATATTTCAGCTAAATAAGTTTTATAGAATATCTTAATGTGTAAAGATTTCATCTAGATCATCTAAGTTCACTATTCTAGCAAATTACTTGAAAACTTTATAGGAACCACTTATTGGGCATGCCAGTAAATTTTGTTGAATTTCCAATTTGAGTATTTATGTGGTGAAACAACTTACAAGTATTTTAGACTACTCTGTATCAGCTATTGTAATGAAAAGATAGCACTGAAATTGATAAATGGAATTTTTCTGTTATTGTTAAATAGAAACTATCCTAACTAGAGCTGGGTGATTAGTTCAATTAATAAATATGATCTTTAATTAATGTCACATAAAGTAATTGATTAATCAAACTTACTATTAAATTGATTAATATCATGAAAATGATCACTAATCAAAATTAATGTTTCTTATAATTACTGTATCCAATTATTCCAACTATGCAAGTAATTGAGATATTGTAATAATAATTTCTCAATCTTTTTAACAATTAATTAATTAATTAACAAATTTCAATAATTGCCCAGCTCTGTTGTGAACTTTTTTTTATTGTACAGCGATGTAGAGCCTATTAACACTTTTGCTTCCACCTCACTCGTATATGAGTGACATGGTTTTACGGTAATGTACCGCGTCACTCATACGTGAGTGACA
>NW_013669178.1:87967-98491 GCF_000517525.1 Limulus polyphemus
TAACTTTGGTTGCCAGTGGATCTGTTAACAGGACACCCACCTTATGAAGAGTTGCCTGAAAATGTGTCAGAGTTTGTGAAAGTGTTATCGAAAAGGATGGATGATAGTCACCATCAAGTGCGTTCAAACTTGAAAACGTCTGCTGATTCGATGAAGTTATCTTATGATAAGAGATCTACTGAAGTTCGCTTTGTACCAGGAGACAAGGTGTGGTTGTATAATCCCAGGAAGACCAAAGGGAAGTCTCCTAAGTTGTCTTCTACATGGGAAGGCCCATATGACATAGTGGATCGTCTCTCAGACGTGACTTTCCAGATAAAATGTAGTCGGCGAGGTAAGCCAAAGGTGGAGCATGCCAACAAGCTTTGTTGTTATCATGGTCCAGGACATTTCAGTTGGGACGAAGTGAACAACAGAACAAATGACACTGCTGAAGACGTGTCACCTGAAAAAGCCACTGTCGAAGAAGAAACTCTACTCAGTTTTGAGAAGGGAAACAGTGAAGCCCTTGATGAAGTTGCTACCACTGATGTTACTGTTACCAATGATAGACATTTCCTGATGAAGCAGATGAACCCCACATGAAGCAGAAGCCAACGAGACGGAGACCAATACGGAAGAAGAAACGTCCCGTAAAATTAAGAGACTTTGTTGAATTGCAATTTTGTGTTTGTAAATTCTGTACATTTAATTAAGTTATTGTTAATTGTTTATTGGTTTAATGTAAGTAGCTATTGTTCGGGACGAACAATACTAAGGAAGGAGCAGTGTTACGACAGTGGAGGTCAGGTGACGCTAGTAACACGTCATATTCTCGAAGCTTCGTGAATTCTCGGGAGGTTACTTTACTTCGGTATTCTTTTACATATAAGACGGTCAAGACGTGACGGCAACAATGTAGTGCTGTGTAATTGAACTGCGGACAGAGAAAGAATATTGTTGAGTCGAGCACGTGAGACGTTCGTTGTGAATTATGGCGTTTGTTATAGCGCGACTGTGGAAATTAAGTGTATTGCAAAGTTGTATTTAGAAAGAAGAAACCAGTTTTATTTAAGAAAGGACTTGTATCGGTAAAGTTTCTTCGGAAATAATTTTTACGGAAAATTAGCTGACGAACGGAGGCGTAACAATAACGTTTTATACCTATTATATGCGTCATGGCATGGTCAGGTGGTCAGGGTGTTCGACTCTCATTCTTCGGGTTCGAATATCTGTCCCATCAAACATGCTCGCTCTTTCAGCCGTAAGGGCGTTATAACGTAACGATCAATCCCACTATTCGTTAGTAAAGGAGTAGTCCTAGAGTTGGCTCTGGGTGGTGATGACTAGCTGCCTTTCCTATAGTTTTTCACTGCTAAATTAGGGACGCTAGCGCAGATAGCCCTCGTGTAGCCTTGTGCGAAATTCAAAAGATACCTTGTTATATGTATCTTGATACAAATATATTGACCTACTTCCACAGCAGACTTTTAGAATGTACCTTCAGCCACTTCAATTCGTAAGTTGTAGGGCGTTTTCGAATATGATTAATTTTACTTCATAAATGTTAACTTATATACTTTTATACAATTGCAGATTAAAAATAATAAATGAAAATATATGACCCAATGAATTCGTTTTTTCCGCTGATATGCCCATAAGAAGGACACGTTTCTCAGTATATCATGACCAATGATACACCGGTAGTTCTTTGGAAAACGTGGTACGCACGCGCGTCTACCTTTCTTACCGCATCTCTTCTGGGGATCATATGTAAGATATCGAATTGCTTGATTTGATTTGCTATATCGGTTTTTACAAGTATAAAACATTTTACCATTTATTTGTTAATGTACTGAAGTTGTTTTGTAATGTAGAATAGTGACTTCGTATGCAGGGCTAGAGTAAATTCAGCTTGTTAATACATTTAAGCTTTGTCGTTGCCCTCGTGGACTTGTTACATGCGATACAACTTAGACTAGACTAGAGTTACCCATATAGTGATTTACAAGTTAAGGTTAGCACGAATACCTGCCATGATGACAGGCTAGTGCCCTAGCCGTTACTAATTTTGTAGTTTTATTGCTATTAGTACTAGTCTTTTAAGGCTTTGTTCAGTTGCTACCTTACATAGTTAGTGTAAAATACATTGATGTGTAGTTGACTTAAATTGACGGGATTATATTTTTACATTTGTATTATCATTATTACTATTAGTTGTAGTGTAGCATGGAACTGAATTAGCCTTAGGCTCTGGTCTAAGTATCCAAATTTCAATATAGCGTTGGATTGTTGTGAAAAGTATGGACCCTGTGATTTTTTAAAATAATTTTATATTTATATATACATGTATCATAAAGTGTGAAACTATAAGTACTAGTCATTGTTCCCTGAAGCCTGGTAATGTAAGCTTATTTTAATTATATGTGCACAGGTAGGGGTCAAAATACACATCACAGCTTTTTAATACTTAAAAAGTGTCATTCAATTTAGTATGTATTTTGTGACAGAGTTGTCAACTCTTCATATTACCCTACATTGCTGATTTAGCAACAGTTTGTGATAGATGAGACTAAATAACCAGATATAATATACAGGGATATTGAAAAAACTAGATATATATTTTAGAGGTTTTAGATGTTATGAAATACAATATGCAAACTGCAGGACGGATTAAAATATTTCTATTCTTCACATGAATATAACGTTGCATTCTAACTTGTCAGAATATGACTACAAGTCAGACTGATGCAATTAATTCATAGACATATCTTGAGTACAAATACTTTTGTAACATATCTAATATTTGAGTACAACAAACAGACTTCTACATTTTATTAAAAGCTTGTTTTGAGGTACATAATAAATTTGAAATTATACAGTAGAACCTCAACATTAAGGGCACCCTTCCAACTGTGTCTAAATGCCCTCTATAGCAAGATGCTTTTAATATAAAAAATGAGCAACATAAAGCCAGATTCCATATTGATCGTACTAAATTTCTTAATTTAAGCCCCCCCCCCCCCCATTTACATGTATGTTAGCAGGATTTTTGTGTGAACTGTAAAAACATTTAATAAATGGGACAAATGTTTTTTAAATTTATTTCTATTCCATAAGTATGAAAATACATGTACAGTACATGTAAAAAGTTATAATGCATTTGTACATCACATACATTTGGTAATTAGCACAAATATGTGTATAGCAAATTTATACTCTTATTCTTTATGTCATTGGTTATGTGTTTACTTTGTAAAAATGTATTTTAATAGATGATTTTTGTCACATTTACACTGGTGGTGTTGCAATTGATCCTCAAGAGTCATGACAGTGTCTAAAATGTCTGACAAACCTCACTCAATTGCAATTGTTGTGCTTCCATGAATGACTTGATGTTGGTAGATGGTGGTTTTGGCTCAGACAAAGGGGTTGACTCTTCATCATTGAAAGTTGTTTCATCACTTTGAGAAAGCTTTCTTGCAATGTCATCTGCAATTCATTGCTCCCAACCCTTATTCAATGAAATTTTGAAAGTAACTATCTAAAAAGTCATGACATGCACACTTCAACCTGCCTGCAGTAAAAGGTTAACTGCCTGCTTTATCGAGTATCCAAATAGAGAACAAGACTAAAGACACTACAATTGACACTTTTGTTCTCACGTCACTCATATATGAATGACATGGTTTTACGGTAATGTATCGCATCACTTGTATATGAGTAATGCACAATATTTTGTTAAATCCATGTCACGCAAATGTGATTCACAGTACTTTAAATTTGTAAGGGGCTATTTGAGTCTGGTTTGTAAGGCTTATTCTTAAGCTTTGTTATGGTTTTAAAATAATGTTTAGTCAGAAAAAACTTACTTGTATACAAATGTATTATAAAAAAAAAAATTCAAAAATTGACTGTGTATATATATAAATTATAAAATGGACAGAATTGTAAAACCTTTTCAATTTTTTTTTTCTCAACTGTGTTATTTATTATAAAAATAAAATATACTTCTTCTTAGAACAAAAACGATTTCCATTATGTGTATAAAAAAAACTAATGATTTATGACATTTATTTTTTTGTTTCAATTTTTTAATTTGTATGATGTTCTTGAAAGCATGAAATGCAAAAGAAAGGGGAAATAGGGCATTGAACACAATATGTATTTACAAGTTTGACTTTCTTTCTTGCAACATCTCTTCCTTCGCTTTTCTTGTCCTTTGCAAAGCATTGAAAACACCTTGTTGCGCTAGCTGACTTATTAGCAACTTCTTTCATAACATGTTGTCATTGGCCAGAGGGCTTAGGATGTTTTTCCAATTTTGGCAGTCCCAGCATTGAAGATGCAAGTTGTTTCTTGAACTCTCTTATTCCAATTTTGGCAGTCCCAGCATTGAAGATGCAAGTTGTTTCTTGAACTCTCTTATTCCAATTTTGGCAGTCCCAGCATTGAAGATGCAAGTTGTTTCTTGAACTCTCTTATTCCAATTTTGGCAGTCCCAGCATTGAAGATGCAAGTTGTTTCTTGAACTCTCTTATTCCAATTTTGGCAGTCCCAGCAATGAAGATGCAAGTTGTTTCTTGAACTCTCTTATTCCAATTTTTGAAGATCTAATTTTCTTGTATATTAGATATCCGTTTACAATACACATTCCCAGTAATATCTCCATAGATAATTTCCAATACTCATTTTACTCCTTTCCTAAGTACAGTTGCATAAGATGTCATCTGATCAGAAAGATCAATTCCAGCTCTACCTTTATTATAATCAATTATCACAGTTGGTTTTTGATTTGATTTTCGAGAGACAGAGATTGTACTTTGAGATTGTCTTTGTATTTCTTCCATTTGTACAATTTCTTTGTACATATTTTTGTTGTTAGCAAATGGACATCTCTCCACTTCAAAACTACAATGCAATTACTATCCTCTTGAACAATCTTTTTTTTTTTTTAGTTTTAGTACCAACATGTATTTTTTCACTAAGAAAGAATTTAGCTAGAGGATAGCTTGTGTAAAAGTTATCGACATACAAAGTTCGTCCTTCGTATCTCAATCCTATGGTCAAATCTTGACAAACTCTTTTGAGCTTACTCAACTTCTCAACCACTTGATGCATTCTTTCCTCTATATCCTTGCAATGACCATACATAACCTTCAGAAGAGCAAAGCTTGAAAACCTTTATGCCATATTTGTATGCTTTGGCTGGAATATAGTGTCTAAATACCAATCTTCCACTCCAAGGTATAAGACTTTCATCAATAACAATACTTTCTTCTGGAGTGTAAAGTTCCTGGAATTTTCTTTGCATTTTGTCAATCAAGGTCTGAATTTTTCCAAGCCTGTTATCAGGTTGTATGGCTTCATTATCAGCAAAATGGATATTTGTAAGTAGTGATTGAAACCTATTTTGTGATATAGTTTTAGAAGCCACTTCATTTTTGTAGAGTGGGTTGGTTGACCAATAATTTGCTGATTTTCCCAGTTTCACAAGTCCTATCCGTATGTTCAAACCAAGAAATTTTTCAATTTCTTCGTCCATTTTGGTTTCCAGGAAGATGTTGTGGATGATCTACGGGAAGCAGATGCTCGATTTTGTTCTGCATACCTATTTGTTTCTCTTGTACTCATGGAAATTATTTTTTTGTCAACAAGATATTGATATATTTCTAATGGGATAATATTTTCTGCTAACCTTTATGTAATTCCTCCATTTCCTGTGTAAAGAAAACTTTGTGTTCTGTCCAAGATACATGATCCTGAGTATGAGTAGCAAGGTATCATCTTCCGTTTGCTCTTCCTCATCTTCAACAGCCATAGCAGAGAGAACTCCTTCTACATCTTCTTCACTATTACTGTCTTGGTCAGCCACAGAATCATCATCTGAATCTAATACAGCATTACTCACTTTTTCACCACTTTGTTTTCACTTTTCTTACATTATTGAAAAATAATTCTTGGAAAATTGTTAGGTACAAAAATCCTGAAAAATCTAGAAAGAAAAAGAAATTGTGAATCACATGTGAGTGACATGGTCCTGGAAGAAAATGGAGAGGTTTCATAGAGGTCCATGTCACTCATTTTTTGAAATTAACAAAAAAACATTATAGATAACAACATATATATATATATACCTAATAACCCTAAATCTGGACAAAAAATTATATTCAAGTAAAAAAAATTAAGCTGGACAAAAGCGAAATTCCACAAATATGGGAGTGAATGTGTTAATGAAAAACTGTTATCCTTCTGCCATCTATGAAGTATAATTTCTTAATGACAGTCATTGTTTTAAAAATCTGCTGTAGGATTGTTTAAAAAGATTTGATTTTTCCATAGTTAACTTCACAAATTGTAATAAAAAAAAATAATATCAAACGACATATCTTTGATCTTTATCATTTAATTACTATGTATGCATATAGAATGCAAACAGGTACACTGATTGTATATGAAACTGATCATTCAAAGGTACTTTTATCACAATATACAACATGTAAAGAAACGATATTCAACATATTTGAGTTTTATTTACTGGGAAAATGTCACAATAAGGCAGAAAAGTGTTTTATACAGTTTTTTTTTCTCAAATATATAGATATTATACTAACACTGTGGGAAACAAGTTTTCAACAAAAGCACAAATATGCAAAACTTGCCCAATCAGCAGCATTTTACTTTTATAAAAAACAATACTTGAGATATTACATATGAAATTGACATACTCCTACAGTTCCTTTACATGTGGATGAATTATTAATAAATTACTTATTTTAGGAATTGATCTTATTGAAATTTCAATTGTGTGAACTACTCAACACTTGCCAAAGAATTCTGATCCTACTGAGTATTGCAGAATAAGTTGGATTATTAAATCATTACAAATTAGCTAAGTAATGGAGTTCTCAAAGCATTTGCCATAGTAAAGTGATCATAATGAAATTAATTAATCGGGTAGGGTACATCAGTACTTACTGATTATTCAGTTCATGAGATTTTCACATAGGATAACTTTGTTTCCAAAGTTCAATAGATTTAAACTGTATAAAGAACCTTACATTGCTATATTTTCCAAATACATCCAAAAGTAATGTGTTTCCATTTAAAAGGCAATTTCACTGTTCATTTTTAATATCATAGAAGTAAATACACATTTTTATAGACAGCAAAATAATTTTTTCTCTTTGACAGGGGAAAAGTTTCATTTTTGTTAGATCAGCTAGATTTTTCTGTTGTTTTGTACAATATAAAGAAATTAAAATGCTAGAATCTAGAATAGAAAAATTAAAAAGCAGTTTGGATCTAATAGTGGGAAAGTTTATTGAATAATATGTCTGATTAATAACAAACCTTCTCAGAAAAATATGCAAGAAACCCTTAACTTAATAAATCAACTTGGAAATGTATGTTTATATTGACAGCCATATAATTGAGGAATGGATAGGTGCAGTAAAATAATTGTTAGCGATATGGTATGATGTGTTGTGGGCCCAGGCTGGTCTTTAAAGATAGGCAACTACCTAGGATGCCAAATATTTGAGGCTTCCACTGTCAATTAGAGGCACAGCCTTAATTTCTGCCTAGGATGCCAGTTAAGCTCTAGCTGGATTTATGGCAATATCATTGAAGTCATGTCCCTACGAGGTTTTATTAATGTACATCATAAACTCAAAATGTCTGAGTCAGAAGTGTAGACAGAAAGATTTAAAAAACTTCCTTCTCAAAAACGTTTATAGGGGTATAAATGCACATCTTCCATACATAAGGAGTTTTGCCACAGAAGATTGAATTCTAATCGTAGCAAAGGTTGTTAACACACACCTAGGTTTGAGTTGTTGCAAGGTCAGAATTTTTATGTAAGCAGGTCATTGTCTTTTTTTAAAAGGTCCAAAAGGTAAAAATATTAAAATAAAAGCCTCTACATAAGGTTGTACATAAGCATTATGCTGACCTGCTCCCAAAATGTTTAAATAATGGCACAGTATTCAGTTGAAAAACAGTTTAACATGGTCCCACTGAATGGAGAATGTCAACACAATGCTTGAGCTGGTGCTAGATTATATGATAAACAGTTCTCAGATGATTGACATCCTTTACATCAGATGATAAGAAATATATCAGCAACTGTGTACTACAAGGTCTTTTATGCATAAACATAGTGTAAGTAGACCAAGAACACCAACCAATATTGTGAAACCACCATATTGGCATTGGTCACATTTGGGCAGCACTTTGAACACATCTATTAGTTGTTTGCCAACATTTTGTAATATTGTTCGTGGAGCAATTTTGGTTTAAAATATTTCATTTTATTGCTTACACACTTGCAACTAACATTTTAGTGTATGTTTCATCTTAATAAAAGTTTTTAATGTGATGAAAAACAGCAATAACAAAAAGTTAGCTTTTTTTTATTTTACCATTTTCAACAAAATGTTTATATTTATTAATATGTGTAGTAACTGCTTGAACAAGTGTATGTCTCATTCTTGGTTTAACAGGCTTTGTTCAAAGCCACTGAGATTAGCCGAGAGAGACACCTTAAGTGTAGGTGCTGGATAAAGTCTGCCAGCAGGGCTGTTTCATCATTAGGTGAAACAACAAGCACCAAATTCTGAAGTTGGTGTTCCAAGCCTGTCTGGGAAGGGAAGTACCATGCCCAGAAAACCATAGGAAAAGTTTCTGTAAGGTTCATCATACCATGTGTATGTAGACACTGACTGGTCAGGTGATGTGTAGAGGCTAAACCTCCATTATTTATGTGAAGGGCAAGTGCCATTATAGTTTTAAGTATATAATGTAATGTTTCTTTATACAACTTTTCACCTTGTAAAGGATTGAAGAGATTTAAGATTTGACAAACTACGGTAGATTTAACTATCCAATAAATGTGACTGTCTTTTGTACTAAATAAATACAAACATACACTGTGGTGTTTTAATTGAATAAAAAATTTTTTTACTGTGTTTTTCACATTTATGTCCAGTCTTTCTTTAACATACTCAATCAGGTACAGCGAATTCATAATTACTTTGTGATAAATATCTGGGTCAAATCTCTCATGATATTCTGTGAATCTATCTTATTCACTCTCAGGACAAATTAGTTTTACCTGAGAATGTCACAGGTATAAGAAACTGTTTTCTACAGAAACAAATTACAATCTTTGCTATTGTGATTAAAACTGTTGTTAACTTGCATGCTTACAGCAACATTTGAACATTGATTTGGCATGTATATAATGAAATAAAGTTTAATATTTCCGAACTAAAAAAATCACCTATTTTATTGTTTATAATATAACACTCTTCAATACTAGTATTGTTGCGTATCTGCTTGTTTGTTAATTTCCCGTAGAAATTCTTTCCGAGAAACTTCAGCGATACAAGTCCTTTCTTGATTAAAACTAGTTTTTCTTTCTCGATACAAATTTTATAATACACTTAACAACTTTTATAACACACACACTATAAATCACACCAATTCACTCACTTTACATATTGCTCGCTTGACTCAATTGTTTATATCTATCTATATCTTATTTTACTTGCCGGGCTTATATACTAAAAAAGAGGGCGTCCCGAACAAACTAGGAAATTCACGATCATTCGAGAACTCCTCGCACACGCCACCAGCGTTACGTGACTTCTGCTGTCGTAACACTGCCCCTTCCTTAGTATTGTTCATCCCGAACAATAGCCACTTACATTAAAACATTAGATAATAACAATAACATGATAAAATGTACGGAATTTACAAACACAAGATTAAAATTCAACAAAGTTTTACAGGACGTATCTTCTTCCCTTCTGGTCTCCGTCTCATTGGCTTCTGCTTCACGTGCAGTTCATCAGCTCCATCAGGAAATGTCCTATTATCGATAACAGTCACATCAGTGGTAGTAACTTCATAAAGGGCTTCACTGTTTCCCTTCTCAAAACCGGGTAGAGTTTCTTCTTCGACAGTAGCTTTTACAGGTGACACGTGTTCAGCAGCGTCATTTGTTCTGTTGTTCATTTTGTTCCAACTGAAATGACCTGTACCGTGATAATTCCAGAGCCTCTTGGCATGCACCACTTTTGGTTTACCTTTACGACTACATTTTATTCGAAAAGTCACGTCTGAGAGACGATCCAGTATGTCATATGGGTCTTCCTATGGAGAAGACAACTTAGGAGACTTCCCTTTGGTCTTCCTGGGATTATACAACCACACCTTGTCTCCTGGTACAAAGCTGACTTCAGTAGATCTCTTATCATAACATAGCTTCATGGAATCAGCAGACGTTTTCAACTTTGAATGCACTTGATGGTGAATATCATCCATCTTTTCAGATAACACTTTCACAAACTCTAACACGTTTTCAGGCAACTCTTTGTAAGGTGGGCATCCTGTTATCAGATCCACTGGCAACCGAAGTTCCCGACCAAGCACCAGCTTTGCTGGAGTGTATCCAGTGGCTTCATGCTCTGCTGTTCTATAGGCCATCAACGGTGGAGGGAGTAAGACATCCCAGTCATCTTGGCGGCTATTACAAAATTT
>NW_013669178.1:99520-101460 GCF_000517525.1 Limulus polyphemus
CATTTTCTCATCAAACATTGTTGCAAACTCAATGACATCATCCAGGTACACTAGGGCTATCCTCCATTGTAGTCTTTCCAGTACTCTTTCCATCAGCCTCTCAAATGTTGCTGGAGCATTGCTAAGCCCGAATGGCATCACATGGTATTGCCTAATACCTTGGCCATAACTAAATGCAGTCTTAGGTTAATCTGCTTCACTCATTTTCACTTGATGGAAACCCGACTTTATGTTAAATAGTTGAAAACCACCTGGCTCCACTTAGGGCATCAAGAATATCATCAATTCTTGGCAGTGGGTATGAGTCCTTTTCAGTTATACTGTTTACAGCCCTGAAGTCCTCACAGCAACATTGGGTCCCATCCTTCGTCTGGACTAACACGACAGGAGCTGACCAGGGACTATCTAATTTCTTAACTATCCCTTCCATAATTAGGCCATCCATGACCTTCTCCATCTCTTGCCACTTTTTCAGAGCTATTTTCCTTGGAGGGATCTTTAGTGGACGGTGATTGCCTGTGTTTATTCTATGCTCCACAAGGTATGTGCAGCCAAGGTCATGGTCTCCTTTTGAAAAGACGTCTGCATAATTCGCCAAGAGTTCTCTAGCCTCAAGAGCCTGTGATGATGACAAATGGGCCATGCTCTTCTTATAGAGGTCAGTTAAATGTTCTGGGAGAGGATGTCCTTTCTCTATGGTTGTATTTCTTGCCTTAACATTGACTAGCTCTGCCTCCTGGCACACACCCAACAATGCCCTTTCCTTAAGTGTCTGCTCACATTTAGAGAAATTAGCCACTGTTATGGGTACTACTTGATGACCTGTCACAAGTGACCTTCAAATCTTCACGTCTGCTGGCCTGGATGGGTCTTCCATTGCTTTCACAAGCATCTGGATTCGTTGGGGATGTTCTTTTATTCTACCTCAAATTATCCTCTCTGACATAGGGTATTGTAATTGACTTAAGTGCTGTGATGTGCAAACCAACAGATGCAGTAACACTTACCGGAATTTCGCCTTTGTTGTTCCCAAACGTCATTTTATCGAAATTAATTACACACTTCCTCAGTAGTAAGTAGTCCAACAGTAATATGCATTGGTCTTCAATATCAGCCAAGTATACTTGGTGTCTGTCCTTTATGCTCATGAGCTCAATAATTGCCCACACTGGTCCCCACAACCTTGAAGAATGTCCTGTCACACCACAGAGCTTCTGTATGAATTCTGGTGCTTCTTTGTGTTCTAGCACCTTGATACTCACAAGGGTTTGCTGAGATGCAGAATCTATGACTTTTGACCATCCAGCTTTCCTGTTACATAGACACTATGTGTGCTTGCCATCTTACACTTAGCTGTTTGGACATTCACAATGAGGGTTAGTGGGCGTCCCTCAGCACCAACCACTACTGGTTTCCCCGAGACTGACTTATTCGTAGTACTCTTCTTACACTGGCTCCTCATACGTCCTTGCTCTCCACAGTTCCAACAACCTTTCTGGGTAGCAACCTTTCCTGTCGTGGCATCTTTCCTGTGTTAAAGTTGCTGGCATTGAGCTCTCTTCTGCCCAGGTTTGTTACAGTGCCAGCAAAGTCCCTCAAACTTTTCTGAAAGCTGCCCTTTTCTGTTCTTAAATCCTGATGACTGTACCAATCTTGGTACCTCTGTGCTGGACTTAACATAGGATTCGAATTCAAGAGCTCTGGTCATTGCATCCTGCATAATAGAGGGATGTTCTTGCTTTACTTGTATCTTCAGTTGTGAACTGTCCAAGGCATCTAGAAACTGATCCCTCAACAACAGCTTGAGAAGATCGGGTGGCACAATTGGGTAATCCTTGTGTGCCATACTTTTCAAACCCCAGCTCTCGTCCTAAACCTAACCCTGTAGACTTCGGACTGATTTTGAGTTCCATACCTGAGTTCTAGAGCAGCTACCAGTG
>NW_013669178.1:101951-103192 GCF_000517525.1 Limulus polyphemus
AAACTGTGCTCTATATGCTTCCCATGGTGACTTCCCATCGAATTCCTGTGGCTTCCATCATACTAGATCACCCCTATTGCTGACACTTCTGGAATGTGACTTCTGGCAGAACTGAAGATATCTGCATTAGGATTTAGCTGTGGGGTCTGGAAGCGGCTTCCTGTTGTCTGGGGCTGATTAGGTCCATGGTTAATGTATCCCCCTTTGTAAAAGACAGTAAATCGTCTTTTAATGTATTTAATTCACTTTGAAATTTACTAATGTTTTCCATTTGTACTTCTTACCACTGTTGTTGACTTTCCTGTAGTTGCTGCTGACTTTCCCGCAACTGTTGGAGACTTTCTTCCTGTTTCCTTTCTTGCTCAAGTTGCCACTGCTGTAGTCTCTCTTCTTGTTTATTTTCTTTCTCCTCCAACCACTGTTGTAGCCCCTCTTCTTCTTTGTTTTCTTTTTCCTCCAACAACTGCTGTAATCTCTCTTGTTTCTTTTCTCTTTCTTCTTGTTTCCTTTCTCGTTCTTCTTGTTTCTTTTCTTTCTCTTACAGCTACTGCTGTAGTCTCTTTTCTTGTTTATTTTCTCGTTCTTCTTGTTTCTTTTCTTTCTCCTCCAACTACTGCTGTAGTCTCTTTTCTTGTTTATTTTGCTGTTCTTGTATTGCTGCCATTCAATCTGCTAAGTCGTAGTTTGATTTGCTACTGCTCATTTCCATCTTTTTTTTTTCCTTTTCGACCCCACTTCTGACACCAATTTGTTGCGTATGTACTTGTTTGTTAATTTCCCGTGAAATTCTTTCCGAGAAAGTTCAGCGATACAAGTCGTTTCTTAATTAAAACTAGTTTTTCTTTCTCGACACAAATTTTATAATACACTTAACAACTTTTATAACACACACTATAGATCACAGCGATTCACTCACTTTACTTACGGTAACTACTGTTCCCTAGACTCAATTATCTATATCTTCTTTTTTTGCCGGGCTTATATACTAAAAACTAGGAAATTCACGATCATTTGAGAACTCCTCGCACACGCCACCAGCGTCACGTGACTTCTGCTGTCGTAAGAGGATTTTATTTGTAACATGATAAACCAGACGTGTTAAAAAATAGATTTTAACTTGTTTTCTGGGATAGTAAAACCATTTATACCAACATTTTTGATAATAGAAAGTTGAGTTAATATTGTTGCGTCATCGAGGTCGCGTGACTGGTGTGGCGCCACCTATTTTCTAGAACTATCCT
>NW_013669178.1:103682-108654 GCF_000517525.1 Limulus polyphemus
AAACAAGAAGAGAGATTACAACAGTTGTTGGGGGAAAAAGAAAATAAACAAGAAGAACGAGAAAAGAAACAAGAAGATAGATATTACATTCTGTGTTGCCACCAGGTGAACAAAACTTCAATACTACAAATGGGGGGTGGGGTGGAATAGCAGCAGTTCCAGACACTTTTTTATAATAAGTGAAAGGTATGTCATGCACACAAAAAAAGTTTAATAGTAAAACCAGTGTTCTTTTTCTAATTGTTTTCTTTAAACTAAAATACACAGAAAAATATAATAAAATGTGCATTGTTGTTACGAAAATATTCAATGGTGAAATGTTACTTGACTTATATTACAAGTAGTTTCTACCCTGTTAATATGGAAAACGGGAGAATACTGATAAAACTACAAGTTAATGGTAGTTCAAACTGTTTTAGATTATCAAGTTATAAAGCCAGTTAGAGACCAAGGCAGGTGATTGAAGGATATTTTTCAGTCCACCACTTGTGACTTACCACAAAAATTCACATAAGAAGCAAAAGAACATCTAAGACTTTATAAATAGTATTTGAAATACACTATTTACTTTGGCCTTGCATTCCACCCTCTAAAAAGGTTTAAGATCTTTCTTCCTCTTCAATATATTTTTAACATTTAATCCATTATGACTTTTAAAAAAATTGCATAACAAATATTCTGAACATTTTATTGTTTTTATACAGCCCCACAAAGGTATGTCTGCGGACTTACAATGCTAGAAACTGTGTTTCGATACCCATGGTACACAGAGTACAGGTAGCCCATTCTGTAGCTTTGTACTTAACTTAAAAAAAACAAAAACTTTTTATACAACTGAATAATTATTGACAGGAGTATGAGGCACTTATTAAGGATTTCTACTAACATTAAATAAATACCAAAGAGTTATTGGGGAAGTATATAATTTCTTCAAGACTAACTAATTAATATTTCCATGGAAGTAGACAGAAATTAACAACTCTTTATAATATACTTCTGATCTTTAAAACTCATTATACACATAAAAATTCAACAAAAGTGGATTCTGTACACTAAATAATGGATTTCAACAAGACTGAGCATGAATCCTTCTATGTGAAGATCACTTTGTTTTTTATATTCTTGTCCTTGTCTATCATCCATTTTCAATGACATAACCATAAGTTATCCTTATGAAAAACTTCCCGAAAGGAAACAAGCTGTTTTAGAGTTCATATTTCAATGTAAGTAAATAAAAAAGGCATATCTCACACAAAAACAAAATAAAAAAAACACATTCCAGGTTTCTTCACTTTCATGACTTTTCAAAAAATTGCATAACAAATATTCTGAACATTTTTGTAAAACAAAATCATAAATTAAAAACAATACCAGAAATGATTGTTTCATATCTTTAATAAAAGTGGCCTATTTATTTTATACATATATTTTGTTATGTTATTCCAATTCTGTAGCATAAACGAATGATTACTAGTACTCAACTGATTATTCCCACTTTATTCCATACATTTCTAGTGAAGAAATCTTCTTAAAAAACTTTAAATATAGTTGTGAAAACAATATGTAGTTAAGTTACTTTTGACATTCTGTCCTAAAACTATAAATTGCTAACATTATTTCACTTGCAAAATCTTAGTACCAGCAGCAAAGTTAGAAATTTGATTGTCCAAGAACATTCACAAATTATTTATATAAAAGAGCAGTGAAAAAAACAGACACTAATTTATCACGGCTCTTTGCTTTCTACTACAAGCCAATTTTCTGTTTCTTAACCTTTCCACCAATTCCGTAAGCTTCAAAGTATCTAATTAACCTCTTTTATACCACTTTCACTTGCAAAAGCTTAGTACCAGCAGCAAATTCAAAAATTTGACTGTCCAAGAACATTTTAAATTACTGACATAAAAAAGCAGAGAACAAAAGTCCAAAAACACACAAATTTATCACCACTTTTTACTTTCTGCTACAAACCATTTTCCCACATATTCCATGAGATTCAAAGTATCTAATTAAATTCTTTGATGCCATTGTATGAAATGCTTTCTGAAGGTTAAGATGTATATCAATCAGGCTGCTTTCACAAAACATACAGCTGTGATGAGTTACCAAAGAACTTCAGTAAGTTGAATATGCAATAAAAAAAAAAACGTTCCACCAAACTGATTAATGTTCTTTACAAGTTATGCTTTTGTGCAGATGTCAAGCTATTTTAATAATAAAGGTTGTTATCAATTTATTTATTAACATAAACATTAAGATTCATAGTTACATCTGCATTCAAATTATTGCAATATTTATTGATTGGTTAAATGCCTTTATTAGTCAGTGTTTCATAGTTTTCTCCATTAAAAATAAAAGTATGTGTCAAATTAAACTACTTAATTTCAGCATATTTGTAAAACAAAATCATAAATTAAAATCAAGCATTCGAAAAATCCATTTCTCTCACTGCTATACCAAACTACAATATTCAAATTTTTTTTGTCATTCAGTTATAAGAAATAAACAAACTGCTCATTTTAGATGGTAAAACAAACACTGAACTATAAATCAAATAACTTGAAGCACACAAATAGACTTGAAAAAGAAAATGATACAAACAATACTAATAATCAATATGCTTTCAAAACAATAGAAAATCAGGTAATCTAATTTTCCTTGTCACACAATACTTAACCGACCTTTCATTTCAGCTCAACATACAGAAAAACTGTCAGGTCACAAAATAATGTCAGAAAGCAACGCAAATGTTTAATATTTTATTGTCATGTAATAAATTCCAACAACAGTATTTTATACAATTTACTATTCCTCTTGCATGTTCACAGGAAAGTGCCTGGGACTGTGGTATTACCCTAAGAAAGTATTCTATATCTTTTGTTTTAAATCTACAATGAATATCACCTTTTGGGATAGTGTACTTCTTTATGATTAAGCATTATAAACAAATGCTTTTATCACATTTCCAAGTACCTGTTCATATATAGTTAGCAAAGTAATAAAGCTGAACTGAATGTGTGTCTTGTAGGAACAATCTCATTATTCTACATTCAAGTGTACATAAACACCTGTGTAGCAGAAACACTGATGAATACAACTTTCTAATATCAGAAAAAGTCTACTTTTCGTAAAACACGTTATAACTATGAGGAATGCCATTATGGAAAACATTCTTTGAAAAAAACATTTCTATTCCTGTGAATGTAATCTATCTATAGGAAATAAACTAATAAAAGCTGAATGGATTTCTGCAATCATATCTTGAGTTGTCATACTTCGTGCACATTTTTGAAAAGCAAGATAACTACATCTTCGAGTTAACATACAGGCGCCAAGGGCAGCTAAAATATTAGGTCCCCAGTCAGAAATTTTTAATGACTCATTTCTATTATAGGTCATATGAGCCCAATGCATCATGGTTCCCATAGAACCAGAGAGAAGGTCTCCTTGTCCTCCACAGCGCCGTGGACTGCCTTTCTCCTTGCACACAGCTATTATTTCACCATCTGTGATTATGTCATCTGCTCCTTTACAAACGATTGTAATGTTTCCCAATCTCTGAGATAAATCTTTAACTTGCTGATTCAAATCTACAAAAATATCTGGTTCTAAACTGAATGCAGCTTTATATAGTCGAGAAAACTCTACAATATTTGGGGTCAATATTGCCTTTTTATAGCCTTGCACAAGTTCTTGATGTGAATTTATATATATTAAGGAATCAGCATCAAACACAATTGGCATCTGTAATTCTTTCGCTTTTTCAACAACCTTATGCATTACGATGAATGTGTTTTCTTCTCTCCCAAGTCCTGGGCCAATGACAAGAGCATGAAATCTTGGAAGATATGAAGAAATTTCTTCATGGCCATTAAAGCTGTCCAACACAGGGTGTACAATCAGTTCTGGACTATACGACTTTATTGAAGTAGCTGCTGTACTTGTACAAAAAATATGAGACAAATCGGCCCCTGTTTTTAAGGCTGAAATACCTGCATAATACGGAGCTCCAGTATATTCTCGTGAACCTCCAATGATTCCAATTCTGCCCGCCTGTCCCTTGTGTGCAGAAAATGCTAATGGTGGAATTATTGAACATATTAACTTTTGTTCCACTGTTAAACACATTCTCGTATCATTTAATACCTGTAAATCACTAGTAGTATTAGGCTATACAAGTATACTGATAACCAGACTTTTGCCCTCTGGTGATGGATAAAAAGATGTGAAAGTATTGAAAAGTTACTCGTGCAACATACAAAATGCAGTACTCATACTTATGACTAAAAATATTATAGTTTTGCTATAGGAATATAATCAAAAGTATCAAGTTACTTGCAGTACAATTGCTAAATAAATTTTATATTTATGTTTCACACGTTCTTACTTGGAGAGACTTCAAAATTATGCAACAAAGTTTTAAAACAATTATTAGAAACATGATAATATTGTTGCGTCAGCGAGGTCACGTGACTAGTGTCACGCCACTCGTTCTCTCGAACCTTCGTGAATTGTCGGGAGATTACTAGATATAGTGTTAGTCTTGTATATATATATATAAGACGGTCACAACGTGACGGAATAATGTGTAGGTAATGAGTAATTGAACTGCAGTCAGAGAGAGACGTATTGTTTAAGTCGAGCTCGTGAGACATGAATTATAGTTTGTTATAGCGCGATTGTTGAAGTTGAGTGTATCGTAAATTTGTATTCGGAAAGAATAAACCAGTTTTATTTAAGAAAGGACTTGTGTCACTAAAGTTTCGTCGGAACGAATTTATGGAAAATCAATTAACAAACGGAGACGTAGCAAATTGGTGTCAGAGAGTGGGATAAAGAAAAAAAAATGGAAACGAGAAGCGGCAAATCAAACTACAGCTTAGCAGACTTGATGGTAGCAATACAAGAACAGCAAAAGAAACAAGAAGAACGAGAAGAGAAATTACAACAGTTGTTAGAGGAAAAAGAAAAG
>NW_013669178.1:109654-122029 GCF_000517525.1 Limulus polyphemus
AGGGGCAGTGTTACGACAGCGGAAGTCACGTGACGCTGGAAGCATGCGCGCTGTTGTTTCTACAAGGATCATCACTGTTCCTCGCAACTCCAGATTTTCTAGGCGCCCTCTACTTTAGTATATAAGCCGGCAAATAAATTGATAAGGGAGGATAATCGAGTCAAGGCGTAAGTAAAGTGTGTAAATCGTTGTGAATTATAGCATGTGTTTAAGTGAAAGTGACTGTGGGAATTAAGTGTATTGCAAAGTTGTATTGATAAAGAATAAACTAGTTTTATTTAAGAAAGGACTTGTATCACTGAAGTTCGTCGGAAAGAAATTTTACGGGAAATTAACAAGCGAACAGAGACGTAACAATATATATATATATATATATATGTGTGTGTGTGTGACAAGTGAGCACAAGTACAAAAAAAAGTGACGTAAGAGAAAAGTTGGAAAACGTAAAGTTAGCCAGCGTTCGAGTGATTAGACACACAGTGAGTTTCACAGTTTAGAGATAATGATAATAATTTGTTTTGTCAAAGAGTGTTCTAAAGTAATTGAACCTATCTGTGTGAACTTTGACGTAAAGGAGACAATTATTTAAAGTTCTGGATACAACTGTGGTAACCCACAGGGTAATGTAAGTGAATATATCACAGATTGTACAGCAAGAAACAAAGTAGAGAAAAAATAGTTTGTCTTGTCAATTGGATTCTAAATTAATTGAATCAGCCCGAGTGGACTTTTGACAAGAAAAGAGAATTATTTAAGAGTTTTAGATAAAACTGTGATATCCTATAGCGTAAAGAACTTTTGTACATACGTTTGACTTGTTTTGAATATATTATTTTAAAACAAGTGGATTGTGTGCTATCCATTTATTGTTCAAATTTATTGCCAACGAGTCACAGACACCTACTGTAGAGGAAACCATAACATACATAAAACCCTGACAATAGTTTACTCAAGAACTTGGTCAATGATAAACAAATACTATATTATCTTTCATTACTGATTCGAGCCATCTTCAAATTGTTATCATAATATCTCTGTACATGTGCTAAAAAGCATTTATATAGATATACCTACATGGAAAGTCTGGATCATAGTGTTAGGTGAAGAATGCTCTCAACACATATACGTGTGTGAACATACACTATACGTTTGCTTATATACAAGTTGAGCACAAAACTCTGTGCCTTATACTGATTTTCTAAATCACATCTCTCTTTTTTTAATAAGAAAGTAAAATTACAAGATATTTTGATCCCTGGAATATTATGAAAAATTGAATGAAAGAAAATATTAGCTATTTAAAAAAAAAATTTTATTGAAAAATTTTAATCATTATGTATATAAGAAATTATATAAACTTGCAAGTAAAATACTTTATTTCTCATGACTCAGAGAGACAGATTTGCATACAGGCTTTCATATGGGTAAAAATGCAGACCAACTGCTACTTCAATATGTGATATACAGCTAGATACACAATTAAAATTAAGATATTGTAACTGCTAATTTATAAAGATATGAGTTTAAAGTTTCCTTTTGAATTTAACAACAGAGGATTTGTCATTAAACCATTCTTAATTTTTTTTATCACCATACTAAGAACAATGTAACTAAAATCTAAAGCTAAATTGTTTACTGTCAACTGAAAATGACATCCAAAAAAAGCACATACAATTGTATACAATTAATCCAATATTGTATTAACATTTCACTCAGTGAAACCAAATTAGATAACTGTTCCACTGAGTTAATCTAGGTTTATCCAATATTTCAATTAAACCAGCATAATCTAAATACTTAGTTGAGTTAAGCATTTATCCAAATACTTCAGTGTTAATCTAACACTAACTACATTTCATTAAACTCAAAAATTATTAAAATATTTTATTGAGTCAACTCAATTATCATCTTGGAGCACCCACAAACAACTTCATATTACTATAAAACTCCTAATTAAAAAGACTATATCTTTATTATACCATTTTCATATCCTAATTTAAAGGTGTTATAATGCAAAATAGAGGTTAATCAATGTGCTTACAATTATTATTATTATTATTGAAGTACTCATATGTCTTTGAAAAGCTATATAAGAGATTAAACATTATATTAATGCACAAAACACAAATTTTGTACCAAAACATTTTATTACCTTCATGGGCATTTAAAATATATATATATGCAAGTATAGAATAAAGAAACTGAATACAAATATATTCTAAACAGCATATTATGAAGATTGTATTAGCTTTATTCTCTACATTTGTATTTAAAAATAACTAAAGGAGTTGTTAGAATTAATATGTATTTTGATGCTTGTTGTATGCATATGTTCAAAAATTCACAATTTATAGATTTAAAACTAGTAACAATGTAATAAACAGACCTGGGTGATTAGTGGAATTTGTCAATTGATTAATCCTTGACCTTATTAATCAATTACATTTAACTAATTGATTATTTTCATGATATTAATATTCCTATTTTCAGCTTGTTCTGGATATTTTTAAAAGACATTTTAAACCACCCTTCACCTAGCATGATATAATAATTTATGATTAAGTAATTCTTTCAATTCTAAACTGTTGTATATGAAAATGCATCATTTACACAATGTAGTGCAAATCCTGTAGCAAGATGAACATACGATTATAAGCAGTCCTACAAATTTTAAAGCACAAATTTTTTGAAACACAAAGAAAACCGGTTAGAAATGGTTTAACGTTCCAATCCTGCTTCCTTTCATATAAACTAATTATTCTCGAAACTCTGAGAGCTCAGAACCTGATATTTTCAGTTAATTTGGGACTAGAGTACTTGTAATTAAATCCTTTATGCTCGCTGTGCAGGCAGAATATGCTGTTTCATGAACATTTGTCTATTACTAATTTAACTCGCAATAACATCCGTCACTTGATGCCCTTCAATTTAATCTGACAAGATTTAGTACCTTATTGTCATGGAAATAGTGGATACGAGTTCAGAAAAGGTATTGATCCGCATCACATTGTGTTCTTAATTCGCAGAACAAACAAACCCTTTGTTTGTTGGACAAGGCGTAGAAATGATCACAATATTTTAGTGCAAAGTGGCCAACAATTCATTGTTTTGATCCAGTAAAATGCTGATTCCACAAATCTCTATCCTTATTATGTTTAATTGTTATTGCACATTAAACCAAAAACAATTAATCCTCTGTGGTAACAATTCCAGAAAAATATTAACATAGATAGGTAGGATTTGTTTCATTAAACATTATTACACTGCACAGTAACATATCATTTCCTAAACAGGGTAGGTTTTTCATGCATTCTATCAAATACAGAATTAAGCTACTTTCATATATCTTTGTTTAGTAAATATGCATTTTTTTTTTTCCCTTCATATAGTATAGTTACTTTCCATAATGCGTTTAGGTTATAGACTGAAGTCCTTGTTTATAATACACAGTTGCTCCAATAGACTTTCAATTAAAATACACTAAGGAAATAGTAATTGCAGTTGACTTATATGCACAACACTCAATCTACTTCTTAGTAATGTTTAAGAGTTCTTTATAGAATTATTGTTCATCAACACGTGCCATACAATATATATATATCAATTATGCATTTTTAATACAAACTACCACAATTCAGGTCAATAAAATAATAATTTTCAGGTTACCTAAGCTAAATTAATAAAGACTAACTATTTCACTATAACATTGTTGAACTTCTAAACTCTAAGTCACACATTAACAGTTTCCACAAAATAAAACAAATACCAATTTTCCAAACCTTCCGTAAATGACGTTATTTCTGGGTATTTCACCACCTAATAGTTATGAGATACACATTAACACCTGCATAAGCTATTTCTCTCAAGGAAGCTCATTACTTAGCAATGGCATTAAATAAAAGATACTTTGCCAAACATAATGAGCTAAGTTCTACTACACTTAATAAAAGTATGTAGATCATGTTTCAATTTATGTAAAACAGTTGGATAGCATCATTAGCAATTAACATTTTAAGAAATTATTACTCAAAAAAAAGGATACTGGTATAGTTCTCATTTATAAACTGGTAATTTTACAGATAATGCAACAGGTCATAATTATATATCATAGGGTATCTCTGATATACACTTAAATTATAGAGATATCTACTCCTTGAATCAAAATCAATCATCTACTTAACAAATCAAATGTGTAAAGTGTTGGAAATTAATGTTACAAGGATCATATTATATTTTAACTAAAATTTAAAGATAACAATGTCACACACACAGAAATTTAGTTCAAATAAATCAATAAACCTTGGAAATTTTTTTACTTAAAATAAGGAAAAATAAACTACTAAATGAGCAATAAAATCCAATCCACTATGATTACAGAGAATTTTTCCACAGACACTTATCATTTTACTTCCACACTTTCTCTTCATTTGCATAATATTCACTTTTCCAAATTTACAATCTTTATTAACTATCAATGGGTTAATTCTCTGCCTCCAGATCTTCTTAGCAATGTTCAGAAGAAAAAGCTATGACAACACTCATCTATAATTGGGAAAGCACCAACGAAATGCAACATCATGAAACTTTTTTACAGGCCACTTTTGACTCACTTCATAACAAATTTATGTAATTTCTTTTACAGCCTATGGCTCATAAGCTTGGTACATTAAATGGATCACTCTCTTAGCCTGAACCTGATTGTTTGTCATTAGTAGTTGAGATGAAAACAGACCCACAATCAGATGACGAAGCATGAGCTGTCACTTCTTCCACACTGATTTAGAAATTGATAGAGAATTTATGTTTCAAATATCCTATGTTATCTTATTCATTTCAAAAATAGTTAAAAAGTACAACTTTCTGATTTATTCAGGTCTTTTGACAAGTTAGCCTCCACTTAGTGGTGGGATCACTGCAAGTTGATCTCCTTCCTTGAGTTGTATGCTCTGAGCACAGTCCATGTACTCTTCATTTATGGCAAGAATAACATTTTCCTGAATGGGACTGAGCACTGGGTACTTTTCCAAAATAATGGACAATATATTCTTCTGACTGTAGTGTCCATCTGGTAACTCTAATTCACTTTCTGTGACACTTACCAGTTCTCTTGCTTTTGCAAAAAACAAGAGTTTAACTTTCACAACCCCACTCATTTGTATTCTAGAGGTGGCTAAAAGTATCAAAAATTGCTGTTTATTAATGACATTTTTATCTCTCTATCTCTCTATCTATACATAAATATTACTAAATTAAAAGAAAATCTGTTTTTACAGATTAAAATTAACAGAAAATGTGAAGTCAATTTACATTTTGCTATATTCAAATGATTTAACTAACATTTTTGAATTCTATTTCGTATTTGTGTATTTTTGCTAAATTAAGTAATTTTTCATGTAATGGTACATGTAACACTGGACAGAGATACACCACCATAAGAATACTTGTTGTTTCTAAACAATACCTAATCCATTTATAAAAAAAATTATTTATTAAACATTAATTTATTTTTAAGCATACGAATAAGAACAATAATGTACGTTACTTTCATTACATGTATGTTTAAACTGAATTATAAAACAATACACACTCCAAGTTTTAGAACAGAAGAGCATAACATGCTGCTCTTTAGAGGAATTTAAACCAAAAAAATCTGTATAATTATGCCAAACATATAATTTATTAGTATCTTCTCATATACTTTAATATAAGACATTATAATTTACTATAAAAAAATGGATGCCAAATAATGCTATATAATTATATTAACTGTATTGATATAGTGAAAAAGCACTCTCTAGTTTTAGTACTATACTTAGTAGAACTTGAAGATTTAACAAATTGCAGTAGTGCTACTAATAAGAGGATATCAGAAAAACAGATCCATTATGTCATATATTGCAACATATGCATATCTTGAAAATCAGAAAATATGAAGGATTTCTTGTTCAAACATTCAATACCTAAGCCCTTGTTGCTGTTTTTTTATCTTATATATTCTACACTTAAAAATGTACTATTTTAATATTATTACATAATGACCAGCTAGAATTTTTAGAACTCTATGTAGTGGTAGAATAATTCAAACTGCGATAAACGCACCAAACTTGGCCCAGAAGTAGTTTGATATATACTCTTTTTTTTTAGTTATGAGTGCCATGAAAAAATATATAATGTAATGGGTGGTATCCATGGATGAGGTAAGAATACAAATATATATTTTTTTAAAACCTTTATAGTTATACAACTTAGGCTTAAACACAGTTTAACTTATTAACATTGTTGAATTATCCAGACCACAACTGTATTCAAACCATCAGTTCTCTTGTCTGTTGCTTTGTCCAACACAAGCACAAAGGGCTGTGTAGGTTAAGTTAGCCCAGAAGCATTTGCATGGACCTGTACATGTCCTCTTACATCCACAATGTACAAGTTCGTAAAAGGCCTTGTAGGATCCAGGGAGGAATGTCCACTTTCGGCTCTAGTAATATTCAGTCTATTCCCAATCCCAGTTAGCAGAAGAAGAAAGCTCTAAATTTCAAAGCAAAGTTTGACCTCAGACATAACCAGCTTGTAGAGTGGCTCTCCTAACATACAGCATTTAAGCTCCTGGAGTTGGTGGAATGTTTTCCAGAGTTCTTGTACTTTTAAAGAACAATGAGTGCCACAGCTGTTTTAGAATAGAACAGAAAAATTGAAGTTGCTGAAGTTTCTCTTCTATGATCTCTTATCTCCCCATTATAAAATAATGCTTAAAAGTAATCCAGAATCCAGATCTGATTCAAATTTTGGGATGACTGTTCCATATTGACTTCCCATCTTGTGCAAAATGTTAGTGTACATCAGTCAAATCGGAAACACAAAACTGATTGCAATACCCTCCCCCCTCCAGGGATGAGAGTAATAAAAATAACAATGTTTTGGGTACAACATGGGACCTATTGATCCATCTCAACTGTTTCAGCCTCTAAACTAAATTAAAATAATTAAAAAAACAAATCTTAAAGCCAGCCCTTATCATTCATATACTTATCAAGCTTATTGTTAAACTCACATTTACTTCCTCTACAACATCCGAAGGCAACCCATTCCAAAGGCCAACCACCCCATTAGAAATATGAAATTGTCTAAGCTGAAGATCACTCCTACCTTGCCAAAATTTATATTTGTGTCCCATAGTTCTACTATTCTCATTGTTAAATCTCAAAAAAAGATGATGCATCAACACTATCAATTCCCTTTATAATCTTAAACGCCTCAATCAGATCCCCCCCCAACTCTTCTGTTTTCAAGAGAAAACAATTTGAGAGATTTCAGCCTCTCCTCGAAAGACAAGATCTCCATCCCAGGCACCATTCTAGTAACCTTTCTCTGAACCATTTCCAACAATTCAGTGTCTTTCCTAACATAAGGAGCCCAAGACTGAACACAATATTTCAAATGTGGCCTAACCAGTGAGTTGTTCAAAGAAATTATACCTCTTTAGACTTGTATTCAATATTTTTGTAGATACAACATAAAAACCTATTTGTCCTATCACTAGCAACAGCTTGGATGGCTTTAGAGACTGATTGACTATTACACCGAGATCCCTTTCCTTCGTAACACTGTTAACGTTATTTCGATTCAAATAATACTTATAATTCAAATTATGATAACCCACATGCATTATCTTGCATTTATTATAATTAAAACCAATCTGCCATTCATTTGCCTAACTCACTTAAATCCTTTTGTAAATCAGCAGCATCCTCTTCACAGCTAGCAACACCCAAGACATTAATATCATCTGCAAATTTAAGTAACTTATTGACTATTCCTTCATCTATTTCACTGCAGTTCAATCTCCTTTCAATTATTGATATACATGTCAGGTACTAAGAATGGAACAGCTCCAGCCACCAGCTATTCCAACTGAAGCCTAAAATTTAAAACCTTATGGTACTCTGCTTTTATTTACTATTATTATTTTATGTCATAAATCATAATGTCTACACCTTGCGAATAAGGCATGAGTTTCACCAATCCCTCACATAAATATTGGGATTTTTCATATCACACATCCTCACACTCATAGTCATAATAATATGAAATGGAATGCTGCATATCAAATCTGTACCAACTTTGGTGCGTTTTATCGTATTAGAACGATTTTTCTCTTACCCGCTGGAATTAGACGAGTATTAAGACTATTACTATTAGTACTACTACTAATATGATGTAGAGTAGTTAAGTAATTATTAGCGTTACTCAAGTTATTATCTTACTTACTCTTACTATAGTACTAGTACTAATATAGTACTAAATAAAGTAGTAGTAGTACATGTACTCAGTGAAACAAAAAATCACATAAAGACTATGGTTTACCAATGACTTTTTAACTAACTGAATGGCAAATCTTTGGTTGCTATCTACTATTACAATTAGACATACTTATATTATAAACTAACCTCACAGAACCCAAACCGAATAAAATATTTAAAAAGTGCAACTGTTCTTTCCTTGTTTATAATTAGTAAAAGAGATATTTATGCACCCTCTATCGTCAGTTTTGATTTCCTTACTCCTGTACAATACAGACGGAAGCGCCACAAAACGTTACGACCAAAATGAATTCTGCCACATAGCCTCAGAGAATATTGCATTCACTTTTCTTGATTTTTTTCTACGTAATCATGCACTAAGCAACCATGAATTTTACATATCAAAAAAGACAAAATAAATGATAAAATAAAGACATTTCGAAATGTCTCCGAAATATACGTGAAATGAAAAGGAACACTAAACTATAATTAACATTGTCCCTTTTTGAAATGTGTACAAAATGACTATTTTTATGTTTTGATTATCAATTAAGAGGAAGAACAAACACAGGATTGTCAGAACTATTGATTTTCTCAAATATCCTAAGTTGATTCATTGTACAACAAATAGTAAGCTGCAAAGCCAGTGCAAATTGGACAGCTCTTTCGTTTTAAATTTAAATGTCGAAAATATTTATTTCTTTATAACTTCAGCGATACAAGTCCTTTCTTAAATAAAACTAGTTTATTCCTGCTCAGTTCAACTTAGCAGTATATTTAATTTCCATAGTCACTTTAACTTAAACATACGCTAGAATTCACAACGATTCACGCACTTTCCTTACGGCTTGACTCGATTATCTGTCTCTATATTTCTCTGTCTGCAATTCAATAATTTGCCGGCTTATATACAATAAAAGCGCGCATCTAGCAAACGTTAGGACGTTCGACAAGTTCCTCGATCTTTCTAGAACTCCAGCGCATGCTCCCAGCGTCGCGCGACTTCCACTGTTATAACATTGCCCCTTCCTTAGCATTGTTCGTCCCGAACAATAGCTTCTTACATTAAACTAATAGATAATTAACAATAACTTAATTAAATGTACATAATTTACAAACGCAAAATTAAAATTCAACAAGGTCTCTTAATTTTATGGGACGTATCTTCTTCCGTACTGGTCTCTGTCTCGTTGGTTTTTAATTCATATGGGGTTCATCTGCTTCATCAGGAAAAGTCCTATCGTCGATAACAGTCACATCAGTAGAAGTAACTTCATTAAGGGCTTTACTGTTTCCCATCTCAAAACCGGGTAGAGTTTCTTCTTCGACAGTGGCTTTTTCAGGTGAGACGTCTTCAGTAGCGTCATTTGTTCCATTGTTCACTTCGTTCCAACTGAAATGCCCTGGACCGTGATAACGCCAAAGCCTTTTACCGTGCACTACCTTTGGCTTACCTCGCCGACCACATTTTATTCGGAAAGTCACGTCTGAGAGACGATCCACTATGTCATATGGGCCTTCCTATGGAGAAGACAACTTAGGAGACTTCCCTTTGGTCTTCCTAGGATTACACAACACACCTTCTCTCCTGGTACAAAGCTGACTTCAGTAGATCTCTTATCATAACAAAGCTTCATCGATTCAGCAGACGTTTTTAAGTTTGAACGTACTTGATGGTGAATATTATCCATCCTTTCCGATAACACTTTCACGAACTCTGACACATTTTCAAGCAACTCTTCATAAGGAGGGCGTCCTGTTATCAGATCCACTGGCAACCGAAGTTCCCGACCAAACATCAACTTTGCTGGAGTGTATCCAGTGACTTTATTCTCTGCTATTCTATAGGCTATCAACAGTGGAGGGAGTAAGACATCCCAGTCATCTTGGTGGTTATTACAAAACTTTGCCAATTCCTGTCCCAGTGTCAGACTGTGGGAGAAGTGGCGTTGTTCTGGTCTTTCGTATACCAAACAACTTGCAGCATTCATGGAACACAGCTGATTCAAAGCTACGGCCTTGATCTGAATGCAGTTCGTATGGCATACCAAATCTGAAAAAGAAATCACTAATAACAGTTGTAGCTTCCTGATTTGGTATTGCAGAATGTGTCAGAGTTTGTAAAAGTGTTATCGGAAAGGATGGATGATATTCACCATTAAGTGCGTTTAAACTTGAAAACGTCTGCTGATTCGATGAAGTTAACTTATGATAAAGATCTAATTTTTGCAATTATTTTGATTTTATTTTAAAAACGGGGGAGGGAGCTAGGCCTGTATCCACCTTTGCAAATTATCCTCGCAAATATGCAAAGCAATCCCTATAAAAAAAAATACACATTCATATACATCTCTAAAACATAATGACACAAACGAAGAAAAAACTCAATTTTTCGCAACATATTTCCCACATGTCTTCACCTAACCCGCATCTGCTACATTTGAGAATACTACTTTGAATTTAGTTAACAGACATATCAAAGACAACACTGATACCATTCACTAACGATTCGCTGCCCACTTCTCTTTCTCGAATTATTTACATAGACGGACTCATTTCAATCGCCGAAATGAAAAAGAAAAAAATCAACATTATTTCACGAGGAAACAAATTATCCGGGGGTGATCAAGTCCCAATTCCTGTCCTGAGAAATTAAACTAATCTAGAAATAACTAAGGTAACTTCAGACCGACCAACTTTTCCTTGCTAACGTCTTGCACCCACCCTAGAATCCAATAATCTACTTATTGAAAATGCGTCCAGTATCAATCTCCAAAGCGCCGTCATATTGTAAGTCTTACACAAACAGTATTTCAAGCGTTTCGTAAAAAACATTCAACTGTAGCTGTTTTTTCGACCTTGAAGAACGCATTCAACTCCGTCTGGCACAACAGCCTTAGGTATAAGCTCACGAAGTCGACTTTTCCAATTTGAATTACCTGTTAGGCTAGGGTTGAAAGACAACAAACCGAATGATACCGTTTCTTAACAGCGAAAGGAAAATTAAAGTTAGCATAGAATACGAGGAAAAGCATTACAAGAAGAAGAAGAAATAAAATTATTTGATATCTAAATAAAGAATTTTTAAAACCAAACTTTAACAGAATACAATTATAAAATCGTACATTCCATTGTACATGAAAAGGCATGTCAGAAATGGGATTCGAACCCACGCCGCCATTCGGAGACCAGAATACACACATCTATTCTAATAACAGAAAGGTTACACACCTTGAGTCTGGCGCCTTAGACCGCTCGGCCATCCTTACATTTATAGGTTTTTTTTTTTCTTTTTTGTATAATAGATAATAAAATATTACAAACAATAAAGAGCTGGTTTTTAGTTATTTTGGCAATAAATGAAACACACGGTATTGTGTTGTGCGGCCAAAACAACTGCAGGACACACTCTGCGTTATTAACAGCAGTGATAGTTTAGCGATTTTCCACTTTCTCTTCCTCGGAACGTTGTAATCCAAACTAACACATTGTTACGTCTCTGTTTGTTAATTGATTTTTCCGTAACTTCAACAAAAAACACCGCCTGAATAAATATTTGCTCTAAAATTATTATCAATGCTATAAGTGTAGCTACCAGTTTGGCCGCCAATTTTGATTTCACTCCTTTAAGTCGCACGCTCAATTCATTTTTCACACATAAGGTGTTTTTCATTAGATGTTCATATCTGAACTGAGTTTCTTATGGACTGCTGATGTCACTTCTTTTCTAGACGATGTTTCAGGCTCTATGGTGAATTACTCATCAGTTCTGTACTGGAATGGAATGGATTGTTTTCAATTTCGTCGTGGTGGAATTTCCCCCTATATTCGTATTGACCCATTCTAATTAGTATGGATTTCGGATTTAAAACTAGAGTCGCTCGGAAATTAAGCAATTTCCCATCGCGATAATAAGTACGTTCAGTATGCAGTTTGTGTAATATAATTTCTCTATAAAAAGGACATTAGCCACCAACCCACTATTTCACCAACACATGATATGTAACTCTTTCCCTAAACAAACCAAGAAATACTACTATACATTTGCCCACGATCACAACTACACATAATTAGC
>NW_013669179.1:0-15347 GCF_000517525.1 Limulus polyphemus
CTACTCGCCCTGCATAACAACAGATAAGATGAGTTGTTCTACCTGATAACACCCTACTCTACTCGCCCTGCATAACAACAGATAAGATGAGTTGTTCTACCTGATAACACCCTACTCTACTCGCCCTACATAACAACAGATAAGATGAGTTGTTCTACCTGATAATTCCCTACTCTTTACAAACTGTATTTATTTGATAGAATAACTAATAAATATTTTTATCTAAATTGATTTTAATTAATAACAAAAGCATTATGTTCCACTCTTTGTCATAAAAAGTTATTTTTTTGTGTACTGTTGTAGTTTTGTGTACATTTTCTACAGTTAATGTAATTTTCATAACTAAAACTTCATAGATCTTCAAAATGATTTTTTTAGCAGAGGATACAATTGAAAGTCAGTTAGTATACTTGTAGTGATACTGTACTGATGCTTAATGCTGGAATGATACTTGTAGTGATACTGTACTGATGCTTAATGCTGGAATGATACCTGTAGTGATACTGTACTGATGCTTAATGCTGGAATGATACTTGTAGTGATACTGTACTGATACTTAATGCTGGAATGATACTTGTAGTGATACTGTACTGATGCTTAGTGCTGGAATGATACTTGTAGTGATACTGTACTGATGCTTAGTGCTGGAATGATACTTGTAGTGATACTGTACTGATACTTAATGCTGGAATGATACTTGTAGTGATACTGTACTGATGCTTAATGCTGGAATGATACTTGTAGTGATACTGTACTGATGCTTAATGCTGGAATGATACTTGTAGTGATACTGTACTGATGCTTAATGCTGGAATGATTATCGATGGATTCCATGCTATCTTTACTAGAATAATTTCAGATTATTTCACCGAGTAGAATAACGTGCACGTCTACCTAGAAATTTTTGTAGATGCCCCCTAAAGAGGATCTGTGGTATGGCATGTCGTTCTTTTCCCAACGGGAAACGACGGGAGTCCTCTGCAGCGGTGAAGTTTATTTAACTGCTAGTGTGCTGTTCCTGTAAATGACAGCTACAGCCTGTTTCACGGACTCTGACGAAGAACGGTAGGCCTTCGGGCAGTGGATTAGGTCTAACAAGTCAGAATTGTGTGTGTGACAGAAAAATATGGACATCTCTTCTCCAAAGCCTATCATAATGATTACTCGTTCAGGTTGAGGTATGAAAACTATTGACACCCTTCTATCAGCTCCAAACTTACTTCAAATACAGCACATTATACACTTATTTCGTTATTACTGATTGTAAAGCTATACAAAGTTCATGTATTGATTTATGTGTATTTTCATCATAGCACACACGGAAAGACACATTCTAATGTCTAATATCACAGAAAAGTAAATTTTACTTGGATGTCCACATCAATGTATGGATTGCACTGCTTAACAGTGTTGAAAAACATGGCGTCTTCTTAATATTTATTTATGTGGAAGCTTAACGCTCTGATAAACATATAATTTTAGTTGAGAAATTAGCAAGAACTTTAAATTAAATGCTGGATGATAGGAGTCGTGTTTCATCCACGTTGTTTGTTGAAACGTAAAGCTGCACAATAAGTTATCTGAGCTGTGCACAACGCAGGGATCGAACACAGAATTGGGTCATTATAGCCCATCAAACTTACTGCTGAACCACCAGTGGCGTTCTAGTTGCATTCGACTAATTTAAGTGTTAACAGTTAAAACATGGCTGTGTTTAGACTACGTCGAATTTGTTCCCCTTCTTCATTGTGAATTAGATGGCCACGAAGTAAGTGTAAAAAACATGGCTGTGTTTAGACTACGTCGAATTTGTTCCCCTTCCTCATTGTGAATTAGATGACCACGCAAGTAAGTGTAAGAAATAAAGAGTAGTTTCATTCACGAATGTTTTCCTTTCAAGTTTTGCAGTTTTACGTTTTTCATCCTAAATGCTGCCACTACAGTCCATCAGAAAGATTTAGTATTAAATTATAACATATTTTACCGGACACACTATAGTAACATTTACACTATTAACAGTGATTTGCGCTTCTATCTGAACTAGTATTGACCATTCCTTCACTGAGTTAATATCATATTCATAAACAGTTTATGTTTTAAATATATAACTTTCATCCTTTCGTTCGTCGTCGCGTGGTCTAATAAATAAAATTATAAAAAAAAATAGTCCTAAAACAACGTATACAAATAAATTGGCTTCCCAAAAAGACTTCTCTCATCAAATTTGCCTATATTTTGTTATAACTACAAAATTTATCTGTTGTTACCACAGCTTTCAGTTTTTATATGTGCTGTGTGTATGAATAACTAAAATTAGTAATGTTTGTATGTGCATGTTCGTTGTTAAGCTCAAAGCTACACAATGGATTATCTACTGTGCCCACCGTGGGTATCGAAACCAAGTTTTTAGAGTTATATACCTTCGGGCGTGCCGCTGAGCCACCGGAAAGGTCAAATTGGTAATAAAAAAGATGACAAAAACTGCACAAGAAATGTTGCATTTGTTTGTGTACTTTTATATCAGCGCATGAGAAAAAGGTACTGTCAGAAAGTTTTATTGTTTATTATCAAGTACAAAGTTACACTAAGAGTTATCAGTGCTGTACCCATCGCAGGTATAAAACCCGATACTGTCAGAAAGTTTTATTGTTTATTATCAATTACAAAGTTACACTAAGAGTTATCAGTGCTGTACCCATCGCAGGTATAAAACCCGATACTGTCAGAAAGTTTTATTGTTTAATATCAATTACAAAGTTACACTAAGAGTTATCAGTGCTGTACAATTTTAAAATTTATCTTAGAAATTGTATTCGCTTTCGGACGAAGGCTATTTTTGCTATTTACTTGAAAAACCCTCCTAACAGTCTGCTAGTGAATTACATTTGCATGCAAAAAAAAGTGACAGTTTGTAAATTTCAAGATTATTTCTTCACTGGCTAAAACTGATTATCTAATTTAGTAGCTTTAGTACAAGTAATACTGAGCAGTTGGTTAAAGGTAATTAATAAGTGGCTATATACAGATTGAATGTAAAGTTACAGGTTCGAAAAAGTATTCCTACAATCTATAGAGGCAAAGTTAATTTAACAGACACAAAAATGCAATTTGATCTGGAGTTATAAAAAAAAAGAAATTGTTTTCATTTGAAGCTACTGAGGCTAAGAGCTTGTTCTGACTTTCCTGTAGAGAGAGAGGATTAGTTTTGATTTGGGACTTTTAATTCAAAGACCTAGTTTTGACTTGAAATCATAAAGACGACGACTCGAGAATATAAGCAAAGACCTAGTTTTGGCTTGAGACTACATAGAGACAAGGAGCTAATTTTAACTTGGGACAATAGAGACAAAGACCTAGTTTTGACTTGAAATCATAAAGACGACGACTCGAGAATAGAGACAAAGACCTAGTTTTGGCTTGAGATTACATAGAGACAAGGAGCTAATTTTAACTTTGGACAATAGAGACAAAGACCATATGATGGTTTTTGGTACATTCATTGAATCAATTACACACAGAAGTTTTCATATTTGCGAGTTCACTTGTGTAAAAATAACCAAGGGTTAAAAGTATCCTTTCTCAATATGTAGAGAAATGGATAATGTGAGAAACAAGCGAGGAGAAATAAAAATGTTTTATAATAATTTTCAACATAAATACCAGGTTTTATAATGAAATATGGAAGTTCATAACAATATGTTTTCAAACATCCACAAGATTTTCAGGGCTGTACACAAAACCATGAAGACGAAATTTGTTCTTTGTATAAAGTTGAGATATGATTGAAGGCTAAGAGTTTTAGGGTAAGAAAATCCCGCCCCTCATTGAAGTATCTAGTCATTTTCTGTGGCCTTCCTATTGTAGATTATATCTGATCCGACAAACAAGGTTTTGACGATATTTGTTTGAGTTTCGCTCAGCTAGAGATGTAGTTTCCTAATTTACTGATTGTGATCAAAAGGCTTTAAAAAACAAAAAATATATATTTTGAAATCTTAGTTGAATGTAATTTTTCTTTCATTTAAGTACAATGAAAAAACTAAAACAAAACGTTGATGAATGACATGTTGAATATGCGATTATGTTGTTTTTTTAGAGTATTCGCTCAAAATTACACAAGGGCTACAAAGCAGTTAATCAATAGTACCCTCCGCCAACTCTTGGACTACACTTATCAGACCAAATAGTAGGATTTAACAATCATTCTACTAGTGTACCCACGACCCCAAAATGTGGATCTCGTTTTATTTTAATGACAACCGGATGCGAATCACGAATCTTCAGATTCACAATCCTGGCGAACTAACTACGAGGCCACGTCCGGTCCTTTGAAAGAGATGACACAAACTTTTCCACAATGAAAACAGTTAAATGTGTATCTCGATAACTTCAATAAATTAATAGATATCAACAAATTCTTGCTCCCGATGACTCATCGGTAAGCTAGAAGGCATATAACGCTAAAACTCTGAGTTTGATACTTGCGGTGGTCATAGCACGGATAGCCCACTGTGACTCTCCACAAAATCAGGCAGGTGGTGGCACTGCTTGTGTTGGACAACTCGGATTGCTCATCGAAAGGGTATTTTAAATATCTCCTTAATAGGTCATCAGAACTTTACAATACTATAATGTTTCCTTTTATAACAATATCTATGTAATGACAGAGTAACAAGTCCTGGGAATGTCTGTAAATATCACAGTAAAAAGTTTGCATTTCTTGTTTATTTTTCTTCTGCTTCTTTTTTTTTTTTGTTTTGGATGATAACTCAAAACCAAAACAATGGTGTCAACCAATTTCATTGAAGTGACATAGTTTCAAACGGAGTATCTGCTTTTATAAGTATTATTAACTAGTAGTGATTTAAATAAAAAAATCATAATTCTAGTTTAAATGATGTTATCGTTACCCCTTGAAGTTCGCTTTCTTACGGAAATTTGGTGTCCCTTTAAAACGTTTAAGTACTGGATGAAACAGGCATTACCAGCCAATAATAGATAAGCAATAAATATTGGAGTTAGAACTTCATTGTATTTAGAACTTGGTTATAAATACAACCTACCTGTTAACATTCTACTACACTAAGTGCCTATGCTATTATGTAAGGATGATCCAAATGCCATCCCTACTATCTTGTTTGCATTGTTTTTAAATGATTGATATTAGCCATCCTTACATTTACTTCCTTTTTCGAAAAGTTTTTCTTTACTTATATATTACAAAACACGTGGTTTTCTCTTTCCTGAGAGTTGTAATGTTTAAAGAAAGCTGCTAAGGAAAAAGAAGCAGTTGGAAACAAAGTAATGAAGTGCTTTATCATTGCCAATTACTGGTACTTTATTCACTTTGACTTTCCAGAAAAAAAAAGTTCGTTACAGTTTTATCTGAAAATTGCTTTTTTCCCTTTCAGTGATTATAGTTTACTTTATTTCGGGATTGGGGTTTGGCCCTGTGGTAAAGCTATGGAATTCGGAGCTGGCCAACTAAGTTCGAATCTGAGCGATTCCACAAAATATCCCCATCACATTAAGCTGCGACTGCGTTATGCGAGTGACAGTCAATCCTTTAGTATGTATGGTGAGTAGTATGATGTTGCTGACTGTCTGCCTTCACTTTGGTCAATAGTTCGAAATTAGGAACTTCCATGTGAACTTACCTTTTCCACTAATTAAAACACATATTGTGACTGCTAGAGACAATAAGCTGGTAAACTAAAATGGATTTTTTAAAGTAATATTATGCTTATTTATTTCACTTTATGATACGAATCTAATTAATCTTAAAATATTCTATTCCAGGTATTTGGTTCCAATTAAATTGTAGTGGCGAAAACTATTAAATTGAATCTTAGTTCATAGTTCTTGTTTCTTTGATATTTACTGTAATAAGAACTAAAAACTATAAATACAAAAACTGTTAAGATCAATTAAAATTATAGCACTTATCAGTGAAACAATTTTATTTGAGATCAAAGTTATATAGGGCTACCTGCTGTGTCCAGCTGATATTAACCAACCACAGGACTTCTTGCTGATATTAAACAACCAAAGAACTTCCAGTTGATATTAAACAACTACAGGACTTCCAGCTGATATTAAACAACCAAAGGACTTACTGCTGACATTAAACAACTACAGGACTTACTAATATTCAACAACTACAGGACTTACTGCTGACAATAAACAACCACAGGACTTACTACTGACATTGAACAACTACAGGACCTACTGCTGACATTAAACAACAACATGACTTACTGCTGATATTAAACAACCGCAGGACTTCCTGCTGATATAATCCAACTAAAGAACTTCCAGTTGATATTAAGCAACTACAGGACTTCCAGCTGATATTAAACAACCACAGGACTTACTGCTGACGTTAAACAACTACAGGACTTGCTGCTGATATTAAACAACTACAGGACTTCCTGCTGATATCAACCAACCAAAGAACTTCCAGTTGATATTAAACAACTACAGGACTTACTGCTGATATTAAACAACTACAGGACTTACTGCTGACATTAAACAACAACAGGACTTACTGCTGATATTATCCAGTCACAGGACTTCCTGCTGGTTTTAAACAACTACAGTACTTACTGCTGATATTATCCGACCACAGGACTTCCCGTTGATATTAACCAATCACAGGACTTCGGCTGATATTATCCAATCACAGGACTTCAGATGATATTATACAACTACACGACTTCCAGCTGATATTATCCAGTCACAGGACTTCCAGGTGATATTAACCAACCTCAGGACTTCCTGCTGATATTAACCAACCACAGGACTTCCAGGTGATATTAACCAACCACAGTACTTCCTGCTGATATTAAACAACTACTGGACATCAGCTGATATTATTCAAACACATGACTTCCAGTTGATATTAACCAACCACAGGACTTCCCGCAGAAATTAACCAACCACAGGACTTCCCGCTGATATTAACCAACCACAGGACTTCCCGCTGATATTAGACAACTACTGGACATCAGCTGATATTATTCAACCACATGACTTCTAGCTGATATTAACCAGTCACAGGCCTTCCAGGTGATATTAACCAACCACAGGACTTCCCGCTGATATTAGCCAACCACAGGACTTTACGTGGCCACCTTTCATCAGAGAAATATCGCATTTGTCGTAACATTGATGTAAAATTATAACTGTTATTCAGCTAGACTGTTTTTCATTTTCTTGCACCTTTATCATCTTTAACTGTAGATGTTTAACATAAATATACAATTACTTATGACTATACACATTTTACTTTTCTTGTAACGTTCGAAGTATTTAATTGATTTTAACACCTATAGACAAAGCAGTAAGATTGACCTCTGATTGACAGCATCTTAAAGGTAAGCCTATATACTTTTTTTTCATACAATACCATTTTTCATACCTGTTTTACCCTAATATGAGGAACACATCGTTTTTGTTGCATGGGAAATAATGCTTTTAATATAATAAACAAAGGTGGTAGAAATTATGTGGGAAGACTTTCAAGCTTCGTTGTTTTTTTTCCACTTTGAACTGAAAAACAGTTGAAATTGCAATATAAAACGTGCTTATAGCTATATTTACTTGATATTATTATTTTATTTAATGAGGCCACTATCATTTTGCTGATTGCCTTTATGTGTGTGAAAATAGATAAGGCGTATCCTACAATTTGCAAAGGTCGACGTTAATAGTAACTCTAAAAATAATGAGTATTCACATAGACTTCAAGGTAACGACAATAAAAATGTCCTTGATGTCACAAGAGAAAATTTATAAAATTATAAAATACTGCTTAGTATATAACCCAATATACTTCACGTTTAAGGTCATCAAAATATATTCACGCGTGACAAGTTATATGCTTGCTAGTAACGTTTATTTTATATTAACCTAAGGTCTTACCAGTTTTAAATATTGCCAGAAATGTAATAGTTTCAATCTATACTATATAATTATAGGCCTAGTGTTCAATTATTTTATAAGCAGTCGATGGCGATATTACATTACAACATACAGTTAATGTTGTTATTTCAGAGGCGGACTGTCCTTTGCGGAATGTCATGCTGGCGTTGGTGCCTTTTTGACGCAGCGGCAAGGGTATCCTGTTACAATATATATATAATTAAATTACATTAAAAAAGATAAATATGAAATATGTAAAACTGATTTTAATTCATTCAATCTAAATTAATGAATAATGAGATATGCCGCCAAATATGGTTGATGTACCAATACCAGTAGGCTGTAAAGTCTGCCAGTCTGCCTCCGTGCTCTTTGCTTACAAATTACTATAACATATTAGATACATAATAGACAATATATTCGTAAATACAAAGGATAAGATGGCAGATATTCATATAAATATTGAAATATGATTCCGTAATATGTCTTGAGCAGATGATTGATTTTGTTAACCAATTCAGCTCTCTATGCGTCTTTTTTTTTCCATCTTGGAGACAAACAATGGGAGTCGGACCCTATATTTCTTTGATTTGCGCTGAACATCCGACAACTGCACAATTACTATCAGGCAGTTTCCAAGAAAAACTAGTAATCTAAGACATTCAGGTTACAACGTCATTATTACTAGCCTACCGGAAGTATTCCGTACAAATTTCTTCGCATTTCTGCTATATGGAACGTTAGAAATCACGTGACCATGTTGGCGATCCAACTTATTATACTATCTGGAAGTTAATGAACTATTGTTCAGTTCCCGAGGAAGGCTACGGTAAGATGACAGAAACTCACATAAAAAACAATAACATAGTGAACGTTCACGCAGTCTACTCAGTCAAATTTAGAATAAAATTAAGATTGATGACTTTTTTCTTAAGTTTCAGCTACATTAATGCTAGGACTTGTAAAATTTATGACTGAAATATCACGCTCTATGTTATGACCAATAGGAGCACCACGAAGACTGTATGTTACGTTCATATATATATATATATATATATCCTCGATAGGGAGCACCACTATACAGTAATGTGTTGTTTGTCAGTCAGTCAATAGACACTAAAATTACGTCACATCAGGGACGCTTCACTGCAACTTGTACGGTCGTAACGTCAGAAAAACGTGCGCATGCTATGAATCACGAGAAGTATTATGCATTCTGTAGGCTACATCACAACATGACATATGAACTTCAAAATATTTGTTACTCTTAATTTTGGTTTTATTTACTCTTGAAACAGAACACTTTCGGAGACCTTGCAGAAGTACATTTAGTATATAAAAATGTAAGGTGTGTTTTTAATTTCAGATAAATTCGAAAGTTTCTTTTAGGATTTTGTAGGGTTCCATTCCAAAACCGTGGCCAACAAAGGCATGTGCAAATTTATTTTTCTTTCAAACATAATCCCACTATTCTTAACAAGATACGAGAATTTTAATGGTGGACTTACCTTATTTCAGTATAAATAATTATAAAAAATCATATTAAACTGTGTTAATGAGGAAAGGTATAACTGTTGCACAAAAACGCGGTCCATGAAAAATGTTTCATCTAAAAGTTTCGATCATTAACAGTGTAAAGACGTATATCAAATAGTTTTTATTACATCCTGTCTACGTTAAATTCTCGGTTGGATATAGCACATAAAATTCCTCATTTCCGTATTACAAAACGTACTAAAATATTTTAAACTGCAAAACCGTTCTTTAACGTAAACATTTAAGAAAAACGACTATTTATATATTGACTAATTAATATTAACTTCTGGTTAAAGCAAACTACCTACAGAGATCAGAACTAAATATCAATCAGCTAATGAATACGACTAAATTTGTTTGTTTGTAGTTAAGCACAAAGCTAAACAATGGGCTCTCTGTGCTGTGCCAACTACGGGCTTATAAACCCAGTTTATAATGCGTTATAAGCATTCAGATTTACCGCTGTGCCATTGGGGGACGTATAGTTAAGTAAATACACTCTTCTTGTTATTTTACTTAGAAAGATTGCAATGCATTGTTTCATCAGATCGGTACCCTTGCTGTTTTCGATAGTTTTGGCCATAATCCCAATAATATCTCACTAGGTTCTGCCAGCGTAGAAGATGTAGGTTTGTCCTACACCCAGATACTACTGTTATTTAGGAAGCCAGTCATAACACCTATTTCATGTATATGTGTATCGTTGATACCACTGTGATAAGGATTGAATAAGTAATTGATAAATTAATTCTGCAAACAGAGCTTCGATAAAATGAATTGGAAGTTCTTACACGTTTATATATATATATATATATATATATATAACATAACATTAAAGGACAGTAAAATACTTTTGAGTTTTATAGGCTATCTTATACCCTAAATTAAACAAAACCCTAAAAATACCTCAAAGCCAGCCGTTATCATTCAAACATTTATCAAGCTTTCTCTTAAACTCCCTTAAATTAACTGCATCCACCACATCCGAAGACAACCCGTTCCAGAGGCTAACCACCACCCTGTTAGAAAAATAAAGCTTTCTTAGCTGAAGATGACTTCTTCCATGTCAAAATATATATTTGTGTACCCTAGTCCTACCATTCTCACCATTAATCATGAAAAAAAAAAGATTATGCATCAACACTATCAATTCCCTTAACAATCTCAAACACCTCTATCAGATCTCCTCTAGCTCTTCTTTTTTTTCAAGAGAAAACAAATTTTGAGAGCTTAATTTATCCTCATATTATAACTTTTCATCTCAAGTTTCATTCTAGTAGCCTTCTTCGGAACTATTTCCAACATTTCATTATCCTTTCTAAGGTAAGGATCCTAGGACTGAACCAATACTCCATATGTGGCCTAACCATATACAACGACGTTATAACCTCTTTAGACTTGTATTTAACATTTCTGTAAATACAGCCTAAAATCTTACTTAACCTGCCACTAGCAACAGCACATTGCTTAGATGGTTTAAGAGACTGATCAACAGTTCATTTTCAATAGATCATTTTCTTCCATAACACTGTCAATGTTTTTCCAATTAAAATTATACTTATAATTCAATTTGTGATATCCCACATGCATTATCTTGCATTTGTTATAATTAAAAGTCATCTGCCATTTATTCGCTCAATTGACCAAATAATTTCAATCCTTTAGTAAAGCAGTAGCCTCCTCCTCACAACCAGCAACGCCCAAAACTTTAATGCTATCAACAAATTTAAATAATCTATCGACCATTCCTTCATCTATCTATCTATATATATATAAACATATATATATATTGATTATAATAGCAGGATCGTTGCCCGGGGACCGAAGCACTAAGTTTGATGACCACTTGATTAAGAGGAAAATAACTAAAAAAGCTTCATGGTAATTGGGCTTGAATTATAATTCTTTCAGACAAAATATTTACTTCCTTTGTGAGAGAGATACACAATTCAAAGAAACTTGACTTTTGTCGAAAATATAGTCAACTGAGGGTTTTATGAAAATATAGTCAGTTAAGGGCTTCATGATAAACAATGTTCTTAGTTTTTCCACATGGAGTATTTACATAAAGATTTTTTGGGCTTCCAACACGTGAACATCCAACACAGAGCTGTCCATGAGAGAAGCAGGGCTCTTCCAACTGCAAGCCAGTTACCTTCAATGTCTGACCTAGCGATTTGTTGATGGACATGGAAAAGCTTAAGCGAATAGTAAACTGTAGTCTCTTAAACTCAAATGGCATATCAATCGGAATAATTGAGATTCTCGGTGTGAAAACATCTTCACCCTTGCCACATCCAGAAGGTATTGTAGCTTCAATACCATAAGCATGAGCTTCTTTAGTGCCAGTCATGGTGGATCCAAATTTCGGAGTATCATGATCGGTACTCCTACTTTTAGACTGAGACAATGTGGTGGGACTCCTGGAGGCTCAAGTGAATTCAGAAGCTCTGGGAGTTAGTTGACCACTTGGGTTTGATCAGGCACTGAGTCAACTGACTTGTAGCACTGGGTATTACCAGGTATCTGCTGCAACAGCTGTGTGTTGATGACATTGACAACATTGTTATTTGGAGCTAATATTGCTCTTTCACACAGCAACCTGTGCTTTTGATAGTTTTCAGAAAGGTTTGGGAAAACCTTTGCTATGAGTTCATCAACAGATGTTACTTGTGTACCGATTGGTCCCATGTCAACTGTTCCTTGTTGATCTTGTTTGACTTTGCCATAGCCCCAGTTGCAATAGACTGTCAGCAAATTGTCCAGATAATTGATCTCCATGCAAATGGGCTCTCATATTGGTAGATAGGTGGAATTGTTTTAAGTTTCTCCAAAGATATGATGATTTTAGGCAAGCCTTAAGTTCATCGGCTCGTATGTCTCTTGAAATAATCGGCAATGTTTGTTTGAAATCTCCAGCCAAAACCAAAGTGATTTCTCCCATTATCTTTTTGCTTTCACGAATATCTTGCAGTATCTTATCCAAAGCTTCTAATGCTGCTTTATGAGACATTGTACATTCCTCCCAAACATTCCCTGGGCATCTTCTGAGAACTTATGGTATCCCAGTTCCTTTACTGATATTGCATTTAACATTTTCATTTATTGTCAAGTTCAATGGGAGCTTAAGTGCAGCATCTCAACTACAAAATCCCAATATAGAAGTTAGCTACAATGATGCCATTTTTAACTTGGCTCTTATTGCCATTGAGAACAAAGTATTGTCTCTGGAAGGAAAAGAGCTTCCATCATTTGGCCTTCCTGAAGTTCAACACAATCGGGATGACAGCCTCAATCGTGAGGTTTTGCATGAGACCACTTACGATATTCAAGCTCTTAACCAATAAGTTTCAGTTAACGAGCCAAAATTGCTACCTGCCCAAGTAACAGCACACACAGTAATAATTGACAGTGTCCAACATCAGAAGGGTGGAGCCTTTTTCATCGATGTTCCAGGAGGAACAGGGAAAACATTTTTTATCAATCTGTTGTTGGCAGAAGTTCGTCAACATAAGCAAATTGCACTTGCAGTTGTTTCATCCGGAATCACAGCAACTCTTTTGCCTGGAGGCAGGACAGCCCCCTTGCGCTCGAAGTCTTCTGATTTTGCCACAGGGCAACTGGATTTGAAACACCACAAACTTGCAGCAAAACAGCAAACAAAATTCTGAGGTTGGCTGGTGACTGTGAGACTACTGCTTCTGTCAGAGTGGACTTTCACTGTGCATCGTCTTCAAGAAGGCTTCGCTTGAAACACGCCTCTCTATAGGTAGCACAGAGCTGACCTTGGATAATACGCAAATCCTCAAAGGATGTCGGGCCTCTCACATCATGAAGCAGCACACGAAGATAAAAGCACTCTTGCTGGCTCGGATGAACAGTATAAACCCTTGCCAAGGCTTCATCTTTAAAAACTCCAGAGTGACCACCTACAGGAGCACCTCTTTTTCTCCTACTCCATTTGTTGTTGCTCCAAGTGTAAAAAGACGGGACCTCAGAATAAAGTAATGTCCATGCAAAGGGATCTTCTTGGAAAAGGTTGCTTGTTGCAAAGCATTTTCTTCAGTGAAGTAGACTCTCTGTCCGTTTTCTAGGTGGACACTAAGTTGTTGGATGGTGGGATGTCGTTCATGAATTGGAAATCCCAAAATGCGCCAAAATGCTTCATTGCTACTAATGTACCTTCCCAGTTGGAACTGAGTCACTTCATCATTTGTGTTTTAGTCTTGAAAAGCATACATAGCAGCGTCAGATTCCTTGTTGACATACTTGCACACGTATTTGATTGACTTGACTGAGTTACAAAACTCAACATTGATGTGTGCATCAAAATTCTTTGACAACAGAGGACAATAAGGCACTATCTATCGATTGTCAGTGTCAACATCCTGACCTTTTCTCATTATAATCGTGACTGTAAATCCTCCATTTTCAGGCTTTCTCCTTCTGTGAAGAGGATATCCATCTTCACCAGTTTGAGTCTCTTTTATCGGTTTCCTGGGGTACTTTTTCACACATTTTACGTTTTACATGCATGAAGACGTTGGATTTAAAGGCCCACATGGTCCATGAATTATTGTTCTTTTGATGGTGTTAAAGAGGCTTTGGTCATTTATAGGGTCTGGAAGCTCTGTAGAGATAATTGAGTTTATTTGATTATATTGGATTTTTGTTTTTAGCCAAATGAGAATGTTTGCAAAGAGGGATGCTTGTTTTCTGCCACTCTATAGTGTACATACCACATCGTGTAGGGCCAAAGATTTCGTGCTTTTTATGAGTGCACCATTTTGATGTGTTTTTGTCGAAAAACTCTGGCCAACAAATCTTGTCGGTCCTTTGCAGACTGTCCTGGGAAGAGCTCATCATTCACCCCTTTCCAAGAAGGACTGCAGGTAAAAGTGATGAAGTAATCTGGCATTCCATAAGTTCTGACATAGGTCATGGCATTTTGAGTTCATTCATGAATGTATCTTGGGCTTCCTGTGAAAGTGGATGGAAGAATGCACAGCTGATCAATGCATCTGCCTCTACCTTCATCATTGTTGATGCTATCTCTAAGATGAATATAGGAGTCAACACATTTATCTACATCAACCTTTTTATCTCCACCTTGGCATACGTATCAACAGCATACTGATGGAACAGATCTTGACAACGTTGGAAATGGTTGAAGTAATTATTTCGAATCATGAAGTTGTAGACATAGAAATCCATGCATGACACAGTTTTTGTTCCTTGAGCTTGTTGAATTCCAAAGTGGTACCCATCTTCTCCATGCACACAGATAAGCGGATACTGAAGGGCATCATAAGATCTATATGTCTCATTTATCCTCTTTATAGTGTTATCTCGAAGTTTTAAGACAATGTCTCTTTTTCAATGTTCCTGGCCATTCATGACCAAGGCAACCTCATTGCAAGTTGGCTCATTGAATCGACCACCTGGTTCTTAATATGGTCATTTATCAGCATTGATCACTCTTTGGTAGTCGAAAGTAGGAGCATTTTCAAGTGCATATTTAAAGCTTTGTACGTAATTGTTAGTGGTATGGATCATCTCCTGGAGTTGCAGTATGATATAAAGTCTGGTACTTTCATGTAGTTGTAACGATATTCTGCTTGTTTTTTTTTGCATATTTTTCACAAACTTGAGTTGTAGAAACTGTGGATGTTCGTCTGCACGAGGTTGGAGTGATCCAATGCAATAGTAGATTTGTCCCTGTACTTTAAATGCTGGCATAAATCCCTCTTCGGGGACGATGTTGACTCCAAAAGATGTCATTTAAAATGCTGAGTTGTAGGTTCTGATCATCTTTAGGAAATGTTTTGAATCTGGTGTGTCACCTAGGAGCAGCATTTTCAATGGTTGTGGTGGCTCGGCTAGTAGAG
>NW_013669179.1:16254-27926 GCF_000517525.1 Limulus polyphemus
ATATTAATGGAAAAGTAATGTCATATTTCTTAGGATTGCTGCTGTAACTTATTGATTTAGGTTTCTTGTAGTCGAAATATACTAGATTTGAAATAAAGTTTGCCTGCTTAATAATTCTCTGAACTTGATTATATATATATATATGTATATTAATGTATAATTCAATGTTACTGACATGAATGAAATGTTTTAGAAGATTATAATTATGTCATTACTTGAAAAAAGTAGACTTGTTTTTACAGGTTTGAAACTAAGTATTACTAAAATTACGTCTTTCTTCTCCCAAATAAATTCCTGACAGGGAAACTATATTTATGAATGTTTAGATCTTTGGCTTAGCACTAAAACATTGCTATGAATTGCCCTCTCATCTCTAGACGCTTCAAAGGAAGGTTGAAATCGTCTGCACAATTTGTTTTTACCAGTAACAGGTTATAAACAAACTTCTTAACTTATTACCTCTTGAACAAGGCTTTATATAGTGCTTACCGTAAAAAAGGAAGAAAAAAAAGTCCAGTGGCTCAGTGGTAAGTCTACAGCTTGCAACGATAAAGATCTGGTTTCGATACCCGTGGTGAGAGTACCGATAGCTCATTATGTAGCTTTGTGCTTAGCAACTACTAAACCGTAAAAAGAAAATCAGAACACAAAAATTAACGTTAATTCTAAGTTGCAAATTGATTTTCTTTGAATTAAAAAATTCAACTATACTGACTATTAAAAAAATCAAGTTTTGATCAACGAAAATAAAATACCACGGCGACACCATTGACATCACCACTAGATGGCAATTTGAAACATGACATATATATATATATTCTATTTCATTTGACCTATTTTGAGTATAAAGTTATGAAATTACACCAGAGCGTTAAATTATATTTAATACACAGAAAATGTGAGTCGTTTCATCATTCAAATTTACATTATAGAAATAATATGAATATTGACATGTCACCACAAAGGACTACTAGCATAGGAAAAGTGAAAGTACATTGGACCTTTTAATTGATTCAGATATTTTTTATACAGATTGATAGCACTAATATGTTAAAGTGCGGGAAAATCCAAATAAATAGTTCAGTTCGTTGTAATGAAAAGAGAAACACGCAGTGAGTCTTTCATTGATTCTAGTGGAAATTATATTACCAATTCATCTGAATCATTTCCAATTTTTACATAGTTTAGCTCTTTCACAGCCAAGAAGTCTTTAAAAAAATTAATTTTGATACAGGTTATAGTTTTAATCGCACGAATTAACAAGGAAGTAATCAGACTCGAGCACTTGTTTTGTTTGTTTGTTTTGAATTTCGCGCAAAGCTACACGAGGGCTATCTGCGTAAGCCGTCCGTAATTTAGCAGTGAAAGACTAGAGGGAAGGTCATCACCACCCACCGCCAACGCTTGGGCTACTCTTTTATCAACAAATAATAAGATTGATCGCCATATTATAACGCTCCCAAGGTTGAAAGAGCGTGCATGTTTGGTAGGACGGAGATTCGAACCCACGACCCTCAGATTACGAGTTAAGTGCTCTAGCCACCTGGCCATGCCGGGCCCGACCACCTTTTCTTGCTGTTCAACAAGTATTCTTTTCTCTTTTTTTTAAGTCAAACTAAAAATTGTATATAATAATATCTAAGGCAGTATAGATGCTGGTCCTTTGAGTGTTGAATCAAATTATATTGTCTCCTTAATCATTGTAGTGTTATGTAATCCTCTCTATGAAATTTCCCACTATTGTATGTTGGCGTAATCGTTCAAATATCAACAACAATTGATCATTAAGATGCTTAAAATCATAAAAGATGGTGAAAATTCATCAAGATAAAATAATAAACCACGACTTGTTTGATTGTTTATTTGCAATTAAGCACAAAGCTACACAATGGGCTATCTGTGCTCTGCCCACCACGGGTATCGAAATCCGTTTTTTAGCGTTGTAAGTCCGCAGACATGCCGCTGTGCCACTGGGGGCCATAAACAATGAGCTATCTGTGCTCTGCCCACCACAGGTATCGAAACCCGGTTTCTAGCGTTGTAAGTCCGCAGACATACCGCTGTGCCACTGGGAGCTATAAACCACGAGAAAAGAAATGTATATATTTGCAGCACAAAGCTATAGAATGAGCTACATGAGCTATAGAATGAGCTAAATGCGTTCTATCCAACGCGAGGACATGAAAAAATAAAGAGAATTATCACAAATCATAAAATTAAGTGTAATATAAATACATATCTTAACTGCATGGACACAGTCTAGACTATTTAGTGTAAAGATACAATATCAACACAAAACAAAGGTTTGATAAAACAAGTCACAGATCAAGGTCACAGATAAAGTTAATGTACATAAAAAGAGAATACAAAGTACGAGTATAGCACGATTATAACACTTACTATAACTAGAAAACCAACAGTGCTTTGTTGCATGTATTCTAGCGTGGCAAAGTTCATATTGTTAGGCTTATTATAACAAGAGGATCAACAGTGTTTTCACAAAACAAAGGTTTGATAAAACAAGTCACAGATCAAGGTCACAGATAAAGTTAATGTACATAAAAAGAGAAAACAAAATGTGAGTATAGCACGATTATAACGTTTACTATAACTAGAAAACCAACAGTGCTTTGTTGCATGTATTCTAGCGTGGCAAAGTTCATATTGTTAGGCTTATTATAACAAGAGGATCAACAGTGTTTTCACATATTGTCATCTATAATGTATTCAACAGCGTTTTTCTGCATATCTTCGTCTATAGAATGTATTCTAGCGTATCGCAGTTCATATCGTTAGGTTTACTATAACTAAAGGATAAAAGCTGTTTTAACATATCTGTATCTATAGTGTCTTGCAAAAGTATTCACCCCCAACCAATAATATTACATTTCTATGAACTACAAATAATGTAAAATTTTTTTTAATGAACTTGTTTTTATTCAAAACTCTGATGACCAAACTTAACATTGCTATGTGTGAAGGAGGTTGAATGTCAGCAAAACCTGCAAAGAAAATATATAAATTGAAATTTGCTAATTGCATAAGTATTCAACCCACTACACCAGTACTTGGTGGAAGCACCATTGGTAGCTTTTACTGCTGTGAGTATTTTTAAATAGGTCTCTACCAGCTTTGCACAATTGGATGGTGTAATTTTTGCCCATTCTTGTTCCAATTCTGACAAGTTCGTTGGGATCGTTGATGGACAGCAATCTTCAAGTCTCGACATAAATTTTCCATAGGATTCAACTCAGGATTTTGACTGGGCCACTCCAAGACATTAACTTTCTTCTTTTAAAACCACTCCACTGTGGCTTTGGCCTTGTGCTTCGGGTCATTGTCCTGATGAAATATGAATTTTCGACCCAGTTTTAGATTCTTGGCTGAATCAAGCAGGTTTTCCTATAGGATTTGCTTGTACTTTGCACCATCCATCTTCCCCTCAACCCTGAGAAGCTCCCAAGTTCCTGCTGATGATAAGAATCCCCATAACATGATGCTGCCAACACCAGCAATGACAGTTGGGGTGGTGTTAACTGGGTGATATGCTGTGTTGGGTTTGCGCCAGACGCAACGCTTTCAATTTAGACCAACATTTTTTTTGTCTCTGTGACCATAAAATCTTCTGCAACATGTCTGCAGTATCATTTACATTCTTTGTCGGAAACTTCATACGAGATTTAAAATTATTATTTTTCAGTAATGGCTTCTTTCTTGCCACTCGCCCATACAGGTCAGCTACACTGAGTCCCATCTCAGACATGTTTGGTTTGTTGTATCACTATGTGAGTTGTGGCTTGAACAGATGTATTTACTCTGAAGTCAAGTTAAACCACTTTGATTACACACAGACAGAGACCATTACACTAATTTTGTGACCTTTCAAACTAATCTTTTGCATCTGAACTGATTTAGGGTTGCCGTAAAAAAGGGGTTGAATACTTATGCAATTGAGAATATTCTAATTTTCTTTGAAAATCTAACTTACATAATATCAGCGTTTTTAGTTTTCTCAGTTTGGAGTAAATTTTGTAGATTCTAAATATAAAGTCCCATTTGTAAGTTTCATGATTGCAAGCTCAGATGACAACAAAATGTGAAACTTTGAGGGGGAGGAGTATGCTTTTGCACGGTACTGTATATCTTTATTATAGCATGGCACAGTTCATATAGCTAGGTTTTCTATAACTAGACGAACAACACTGTTTTCTTTTAACACCTTCATCTGTAGATTTATCATAGCATGATACAATTCATATCGCTAGGTTTTCTATAACTAGAGGAACAACACTGTTTTTTTATAACACCTTCATCTGTAGATTTATTATAGCATGATACAATTTATATCGCTAGGTTTTCTATAACTAGAGGATCAACACTGTTTTTTTTTATAACACCTTCATCTGTAGATTTATCATAGCATGATACAATTCATATTGCTAGGTTTTCTATAACTAGACGATCAACACTGTTTTTTTTTATAACACCTTCATCTGTAGATTTATCATAGCATGATACAATTCATATTGCTAGGTTTTCTATAACTAGTAACTAGTATAAATAATGTTAATGTTTTGTTTTCCTCAAATGTGCATTGTAAGTTTCTAAGCTGTTATTTCTAGTTGGAAAGTGTATTATACAATGACTAAATTACTTCTATACAATTCGTATCAAGCGCTTTTTAACTTATACAAATATGTTTTTCCTATACAAGTTCCATAAGAGCATGAAACGTTTCACCTCGTTGTAGCAAAGTGCCCGCATTGTTACATGCAGATACCACCTCAATAAAACTCGAAGTAAATGGCCACAGCAATACGCTGGTGCTTAAGCGGAGTGTGTACGTGTATATATCCAAGTATTTACAAACGGCTTCAAAATACGTGCGTACAAAGACAAGCCTGTGCGATTCGTCGTGCCTCATAAAACGAAACGTTGTAAGGAAGATTAATGTAAACCTGGTGCGTCGGAGAAAGTTAGGCGCTGAGTTTATAAGTGAAATAAACCCGAAATTACCCGATACTCAGGAGCTTGTTCTACCGGAAACGATCGCGTAGTCCTGTCATCGCCCGTTACCTATTTTCCACACATGGGTCCTGAAGAGAGAAGCCAGTTCTGCTACTTGTCTGTTATCCTACTTTTGATGTGTTGTAATCTCATAAAAGCTTGTCTCATAGGTCGGGTTTTATTAGTCTATAACGTGGAGTTAGAATGTGGTAGTTCAAACGCACAAAACTTCAATGTTTCAACCGCGAATGATTTGAAAATGGTTTTAGAAACAGTGTAGATGGCGCTACGTATACATTATGTTCAAATATGTACGTCATGAAAATAACTAAAAGTGTTGTAATTGATAGTTAACGACTAACATTAGAAAATCTTCAACTAAAGAAAAATAAATAGCTAGAGAAAGAATGAGAACAATTAACGTTGTAAGAGTCCTAGCCTCGGGCAGCAGGTCGAAGTACTGATTCAGTTTGTTTTAACAACGCCGTTATATGGAGTATACGTTGGCCTTATGTTTATCGTGTCGGACTATGGATCTGCTGGATGAATCGTTTGCATCCCATTGTCGGACTATGGATCTGCTGGATGAATCGTTTGCATCCCATTGTCGGACTATGGATCTGCTGGATGAATCGTTTGCATCCCATTGCTGCAAACATACATATATATGTGTATATAGATATATATAATCGCGAGCCCCAAGTTTAGCCTCTCAGTGGCACAGCGGTATGTCTGCGGACTTACAACGCTAAAATCAGGGATTCGATACCCGTGGTGGGCAGAGCACAGATAGCCCATTGTGTAGCTTTGTGCTTAATTACAAACAAACAAATCCCCAATTTTAGGCCGTGATGCGTCATAAGATTGACGGTTACATCTGATTATCTGCTTTCCCTCTAGCCTGTCACATCAAAGTTAAGAACCGTCAGTGCAGGTGGTCCTTCAAAACTCCCCAAAAGGATTATCTGCGCATGGTCATCGTTAATGGTATAGTAGAATGAAGACAACTGGTCAGTCATCGTTAATGGTACAGTAGAGTAAAGACAACTGGTCGATACTATTCATCTCCAATGTTTAGGTTACTCTTTTGTGGCCGTGTAGTAGGATTTGATCATCGCCCTTAGAGTTCACCAACAGCTTCAAAGTGCGTAGTTGGATTGTGCAGCAACGGGCTACGATCCATAAACTATCGGATTTCCAAATCGAACACGGTAGCCGCACGACCACTCCCATCCTGATTATGTTGATTTAACAGATAGAAACTCTAAAACACGTTCTACACACACGTGATGAATTGCGTACAGTTTCTTTTCGAAGAAAGTAAGACCTTAACCTTACAAGATCGATGTATACTGAACACTTAGTATGAAGTTAGTAACTTGTTAACTTTAGAACGTAAAATACATTTTTTAAATAACCATAAACTTGAGATGTGTGGTACTTATGCAAGGTAATTATAGTTCTAAAACATATTAGATAAATGTAGATCATATAAAAACGGTATAAGCATACCACATGTAATTAAACAATTTTTGTATATTTAACTTATTGATCACTTATCATTATTATTCTATGCTCGCTAAATGTAATCTGAATTACCCTTAGTTTGGCTTTAATAAAGGTCTCTAATATACAGTTCCAGGTCGTAGAAGTTAATAAGTTATCGATTGAACAGTTCTTAGCGTTTGTGCTAGAAGATTTACAAATATGTATTTTAAAGCTTTTTTTTTCTTTTGAGAATGACACGAATTTTGTTGTACTTTATTTTCATGTGGGGCACATTGACCGTCTGTAATGTTAGACTGATTCAGAGACCGTGAAACTATAGCTTAACCACGAAGGAAGGATGGTTGTGTTACTAGCAGTTTCATCTCTATGGTTCTTCTGCTTAAAAAGTCCTTCCTCCAACCAAAAGAAGAGAAACACGCTAGTCCTTTTGAGTAATCACTCTGGTAACATCGTGATATGTTACATAAGAAAAGCTGGTAACGTCAGAAAAGTTATATACATATACATGTGTTGTCAACCAATAACTAACGCCATCAAATTAACCTCATGACCTATGACGTCAGTGAGCCATTGAGTGTTACGCCGAAAAGGATCTCTTAAAAACTTAGTTCATGATTTCACCACCAGGTTGCGATGTAACATAATAGTGGGCATTTTTATCATCAGACGATGCTTGAGACATAGTTGATTATTTTGTCACTAGATGGTACTTCCGTGAAGTCTTTAAAGGTTTCTAAGTTAATATTTTGATCTCTGTAAATGTCAATGAACATTTCTTAATGTATAAATAAATATATATGTGATTACTTCATTCTAATGAATTAAATAGCCACAGGATTACACATAAGGAATTATTAAGGTATTTGTACTTGAATGAATAATTATAGTATACTTGATAACATATTATAGCTTTATAATCTGTTCTGTATAATAAATGTTTTTATACCATCAAACCAGAATACCATATCACCCAGTCAGTAGACTAGATTTATACCAGAATATCATATCACCCAGTCAGTACACTAGACTTATACCAGAATATCATATCACCCAGTCAGTAGACTAGACTTATACCAGAATATTATATCATCCAGTCAGTAGACTAGACTAATACCATTATACCATATCACCCAGTCAGTAGACTAGACTTATACCAGAATATTATATCACATAAACAGTAGACTAGACTTATACCAGAATATCATATCACCCAGTCAGTACACTAGACTTATACCAGAATATCATATCACCTAAACAGTAGACTAGATTTATACCAGAATATCATATCACCCAGTTAGTAAACTAGACTTATACCAGAATATCATATCACCCACTCAGTAGACTAGACTTATACCAGAATATCATATCACCTAAACAGTAGACTAGACATATACCAGAATATCATATCATCCAGTCAGTAGACTAGACATATACCAGAATACCATATCTCCCAGTCAGTACACTAGATTTATACCAGAATATTATATCATCCAATCAGTAGACTAGACTTATACCAGAATTATATATCATCCAGTCAGTAGACTAGACTTATACCACAATACCATATCATCCAGTCAGTAGACTAGACTTATACCATAATACCATATCACCCAGTCAGTAGACTAGACTTATACCAGAATACCATATCACCCAGTCAGTGATATACTGGTATAAGTCTAGTCTACTGACTGGGTGATATGGTATTGTGGTATAAGTCTAGTCTACTGACTGGGTGATATGATATTCTGGTATAAGTCTAGTCTACTGTTTAGGTGATATGATATTCTGGTATAAATATAGTATACTGACTGGGTGATATGATATTCTGGTATAAGTCTAGTCTACTGACTGGGTGATATGATATTCTGGTATAAGTCTAGTCTACTGACTGGATGATATGGTATTGTGGTATAAGTCTAGTCTACTGACTGGATGATATGGTATTGTGGTATAACTCTAGTCTACTGTCTGGATGATATAATATTCTGGTATAAGTCTAGTCTACTGACTGGGTGATATGATATTCTGGTATAAGTCTAGTCTACTGACTGGGTGATATAGACTAGACTTATACCACAATACCATATCATCCAGTAAGTAGACTAGATTTATTATTCAAAAAAGGGAGAAAGCCGCTACTCATGTTCCTTTGTTTCTAGTAATTAACGACTTATTTGGTCTACTTACTGGCCACACACGGAGACATACACACCTGCACTATCCCTGGCCACCAGTTACTGCCTAAGGACAGGACTGAACATAGTTCACAGTTGGGCACATCCTGTTAACATAGATCGTCTAGCTGTTGTAGTAAAATGTTTTACAAAGTGCCTGGATATCCTTCAGTAAAAATATATTTATATTCTAAGTCGCGAAAGAGTTAGAGCCACAACATTGCATCCCTCTGGGGATAAAACTCAGAACAACGGAACCATTTTGATGTCAAGTCACTCCGCTCATTTCTCTAATATGTATTGTTCTTTGCAGTGGTTTACGCAGTGGTCATATGTATTGTTCTTTGCAGTGGTTTGCGCAGTTGTCATATGTATTGTTCTTTGCAGTGGTGCCCCCCCCCTCCAGTGGCACAGCGTTATGTCTGCGGACTTACAACGCTAGAAACCGGGTTTCGATATCCGTGGTGGGCAGAGCACATATAGCCCTTGTGTAGCTTTGTGCATAATTAAAAACAAACAAACAAACAAACTTTGCAGTGGTTTACGCAGTTGTCATATGTATTGTTCTGTGCAGTGGTTTACGCAGTTGTCAGATTGACTACACTCTTAAAATTTATTACTTTTCACCAAAGAAACCGTTAAAACACTGCTTTTCCGAAGATATTGTCGTTTCCAATTATTCATACATATTTATTTGAGTAACCGAGAGATTATTGTCAGACTATTTGTGTCATTTTGTATTTTTGACACGTTTTATGAAAATAATGATGATAAAAAAAAACTCATTAGAGGTAAACCAAACACTATGAGAATTGAACATGGGTTTCTTTCAAAATTTGATTTTTTAAACTTAATAACTTGTTATTTAATGTTTAGGAGGGTAATATTAAGAAACGTGACATGCCTACTTTGACTACCTGCCAGCAGGAGGCTGCTAGCATTATATCTGAGTTGCTATGGTGTTTTAAATGGTTTAACGTGAAACTCCATTAATCTGTGTAAACAATTACTGTAGTCTTCATTTCGTGCGACACATTGCAAGTTTTGAGTCGTATAACAACATTGTAATGGAATGATCGTACTTGTGTTTGATCAACTTTTGAGAATCATTTGTCGTAAAACATTTTCTTTGGAAACGCGATCGTGTTATGTTTATAGAACACGGTCTGTTTTAGTAATTTGCTGGTAATTACGAATATATAAAACAGAAACAAGCATGATCACTTATTATAATTAAATAGCTTGCTTATCTTAATCTGTGTATATAGCCTTTTGTTTATTCCTTGCATGCAAGTATTCCAAAAATACAGAACAACGAGGGCCTGTTTCTATTTAATATTACACTAAGCATCATTCAACTGTTGATTAAATTTACATTTGGTGAGTAAATAGCCTGGTTGTGGGTTTCAAGAAATAGTTAGCTACGACAATATAAATGAAATTGTGTTTGCATATAATTCAGTTACATAAAGCTTAAACTGTGCTTATGAATGTGTTGATATAACTCACGGCGTTTCCACGGAGATACAAGACAACAAATAAAGTTGTTATTTAATTAAGTTAAGTAACAAGTTCACAACTTGCCCATATGTGCTTATCTGTCTTCTCGTTATTTGTCTAATGCTCTTACTCTTGGTATGAAAGTGAAGAGAATAATAGTAATAAAACGTAGCTCTAGTTTACTAGGGAGATGAAAACTTCGATAAAAGATCTATATCTATTATCAGCAATGTCAAAGAGTTGTCACATATTTTAATCACACTTAGAAATTAACGTAGTAATGTTCTATTTCGATTATGTAACTAAATATTTTTACTTACTGATTATGCAGTGTGCAATCATAATGAACGTGAACATTTACAACGATACTTAGATCCTATAAGAACACCTACGCACCCGCCCCCTGTGTGTTGCGTTGTCACATTGTTTATGATTTATATACATAGTTAGATCTACACCTGTGTGTTGCGTTGTCACATTGTTTATGATTTATATACATAGTTAGATCTACACCTGTGTGTTGCGTTGTCACATTGTTTATGATTTATATACCCAGTCAGGTCTGCACCTGTGTGTTGCGTTGTCATATTGTTTATGATTTATATACATAGTTAGATCTACACCTGTGTGTTGCGTTGTCACATTGTTTATGATTTATATACCCAGTCAGGTCTACACCTGTGTGTTGCGTTGTCACATTGTTTATGATTTATATACCCAGTCAGGTCTACACCTGTGTGTTGCGTTGTCATATTATTTATGATTGATATATACAGTTAGGTCTACACCTGTGTGTTGCGTTGTCATATTATTTATGATTGATATATACAGTTAGGTCTACATCTGTGTGTTGCGTTGTCATATTATTTATGATTGATATATACAGTTAGGTCTACATCTGTGTGAGCTTTTTCATTTGTAAATCGAAAGCTTTTTAAAGCTCTAATAAGAAGCCTCGACATTAAATAAATAAAACGAATCAAACATATTTGGGAAGAGAATATTTACTTGACACGTAAGACAGAAAGAAACCAATAAGGAGTTTAGAATTGTTGTATAATTAATTTGTGTAGTTCCAGCGAGTTACATGAAATAGGCTTAGCTCTGAAGGCATACATTCATATAATTCCGAAAACCTATGAGTGAAAGTAAAGAATAATGTATAAGAATAAGTCAACTGTCCTAAACCCAGGAAAGGAAATGGGTTTTAGGAACTAGGTACACGCTTAGAAGGAGTAGTGGGGTGATAGGTATAAAAAAAAGCAAATAGAAAAGATAAGAGGTTCTTATTTTATATTCTAGCTTGTTAATATCGGTAATTTGAGTTCCTAATTTGTAAGAAACGATAGATTTAGTATTTGGATTTTACAAACATCTAATTTGAACCAATGCTTCATTCAACATACCACGTGACACACAAAAATCAATATTTAGGATTTGTTTATTATTATTCACTTTTAAATTAAGAAATTTACTGATGGA